>NC_089277.1:11242415-11375521 GCF_963678975.1 Dysidea avara
TTGCAATGGTTTTAGCTAAAACTCCCTCTGAAGATAGCGCACATCTCTAATTTATTTACTACTTGTGTGGGTGATGATTCGCGATCGTATGGGTGATAACATCACCAAGCTTCAAATTGTATGATATTATGGCTGTTGGTTGCTACCAACAGACCTTTGGTGTTTTTCACACCATAAAGCCTAAAAAATAAATAAAAAGTTATATATAGTGTATTGTACGACTTTTTCTATACTGGCCAAACTTCATACTTTTGTCTTTGAAACATTACATCATTCAACAGCAGGTAGTTACCTTTTTTGGGGGGGGGGGGACTTAAAGCTGGGCTGAATTAGTTGCAAGTCCAGAGTGGAACTCCCTTCAAAAAGTCTGGATCCTCCCCTGACAGTTATTGAAAACTTTCTCAACCTGAAACCCCCTCTGAAAATTTCTAGATCTGCCACTGTAATAAGTAGCATGGTATATGCAATTTTGTACAATGATACAATGACACTTTTTGTACACATGCATATATAGCTACAGTAATTGTCTTTCTGAACCATGACATCCCATTTTGTAAGCAACAGAAAGTTGGGTGCATAGTGTAGAAGATACATATTTAGTTGTTGGTTACATAATATAATCACACTAACAATTTCTTATGAATGATGGAACTGTAATAAACTTCTAGTGAGCACATGGAAAGAAAATGTTATATCTATATATATATATATATACTTCTAATGGTCTCTGATATCTGCAAGCAGCTACAGGATCACCAACTGAGTTATTCATCTTGATGTGTGACTATATATTTTAAATTAATTTCATAATAAAAATAGTATAACATGAGTGGTGCAGATACACACAATATTAATAGCCCTATACACTACATGCACTGGTTTGAGCTTATAAGGTTTTAAGTTTATGCAGGCATTTACATAACAACATCCTGTTGTGCATGAAAGATAGCAGAAAGCTTAGAATATTAATGCCTATATAGTACAGAGCTAGTGCATAAAACTTGAACTTTTAAACTCAAACCAGTGCTTGTAGCTATAGGGTATATACTCAGCAACTGTGGAAGATTCTTAATCGTGTACATGCTGTGACTGTTAAAGAGTATTTGACTGACTGTTCTATTAGAGTAGTTTGTATTCCTTTTTTTTTGGGGGGGGGGGGGGGGGGGGGGGGGTCACGTCTTCCCCCCTCCTGAATCAGCCACTGACTAACTATTTGTAACTGTACTTGTGCAATGTAATAATTAACTATGTGTGGTTATCTCAGAAGTGTCAAATCGATCAATAGGCTGCTCTATAGCTATAGCTAGCTAGCTAAATGGTCATGATCATTGGCTATTATAGTCAACCATTATATATAATGATGACTGGGTGAGAAGTGTTGTTGCCCAACTGTTACAAATAATTCGACCAGCAGGTTTTTGTACTCCAGCCAGCAATTAACCTGTACTGCATGGACGGGCTTCCTTCAGGTTAGTATATATTATACTTGTGAATTTTGTTTACTACCAATGTGAGAGACATATACATTTTGCAATGGCTTCACAATATGCATAACTGAAATTTATTTTTAAATAGTGAAAAGTCCCTTGTACATAGATAGTCACTGAAAGGCTTTTTAGACACCTTCCATGTTATTAAACTACTGATAATGTGCTCTCCATACTAAGCTCTGATGATTACCAAGAATGGTCAAGGTTGGTAATTCAATTAAGCATAGCATACTTCGTTACAATAAAATTTTCAGATGCAGTCATGTCGTGATAGATCTAGATCCATGTATGTACTCTTAGCTATTACCCTGATTGAATGCATACTGTCTATTAGCTATGTAGACTTAATAGAACGCTCATTGTCTATACATATACTTTTAGCCAGGAGCGGTGGAGCAGGCCAAAGAGTGAGGGGGCCAAGCCAGTTGTAAGTTGTAGACCAAAAAAAACAAAAAAACATAAGGTCTCCACCAATTATATTACCTAATTTATAACTACATTATTTATAACTACACATATGTAGCTAAGTAGCTTGCTACACTGCTTCTATGAATACTGTGACTGTTCTATTAGAGTATCTCGATCTATTCATGCAAACAGTGTCCCATAAAAGTGGGGGGGGGGCATGCACTTATGCTCTTAGCTATTTTACTCTAATTAAACGCTCAGTGTCTTATATATTTACCCTAATAGAACGAACACACAATTAATTGCTAATTTTTAATTACTATTTACCTCCCAGCAATTGCGAGGTGGTGTATAGTGAGATGTGTAGATGAGTCTGTGTAGTGTCTCCACTCACAGATGTGTGTGGAGGGTGCAGAGTGTGTATTCCCCGAGAGTCTTCCTTCCATAGCCTCTGTCAAGTAGCCCGATCATAGCTCGTAGACTTGCCACACCCACTACGAAACTCTACTTTTATACTGGTGGGTGTGATAAAAAAATTTTTTTTTTAGTTGCCAGATGATAGCGTACACACCAGATCACATGATTAAATTCGCTGATGTGATTGGTTAAATCATGAAAAAGTGATTGATCCTATTTCATTGTAAGCTTTTAGACGTCATCTGATTTTCTATTGGTATACCGGAACGCCGTACACGCGTATCAAACTTATAATGGCCATTGGCAGTGATAAGTATCTCGCAACCAAGGCTAGCATGTAATGACAGACACGAAAACCACCTTATGACACATTGTTTTGGACGGGTAGTTGGTCTAGCGAGTGTGAAGCTAATCGGGGGAAAAACCAGGGAGGAGTTTGTTTAAAAATTTTATGGCCTCGATTTTCCGTTTCTCGTTCTGTCGTCCACAGGGGGAGAGAAACGTCTGGTGTAAGCTGGGATGGGGAAGGCTGGTAACACGATAAAGGTCTCTAGAAAGTTTTGGACACATTCGTGTCTTCCTCCGGTAGCTACGGTGGTTTAAAGGATATTTCCCGTAGTTTAATGAATCGCCACCAATCCCGGATCAAAAGATTCGCCTCAAATTTTAGATTTGAATGGTACCGATCCTATTGGAATCCGATCAAGAACGACGGGGCAGTGCCGGAAAAGAGTTATAGAATTATTATATAGATATTAAAAAAATCAGTAAAAATAATTAAATTAAATAAGGAATAGGGATCGCTGAAAAAACCCACAAAACAAGAAGGGATTGCTGGTGTAAATTGACAAGGATCATGGTTACATCAAGAAAACCCACAAATCTCTAGCTATATGTATATTTTGCATGACTCTGCTCAGTTACTTCAAATGTTACATAAATAATTTCATGAGTCATTCTAGGATAAATATAGTAGCTATCTAAATTGTGTCATAATGATGTATACATGATGCCACATATGACTGTGCAAATCATGACTATAGCAAGGGTTGAGGCTATAAAAGCCAGTGCCTGTAGTTGGACTGCTAGTTACACTTGTGTGCTCTCACATTAGGATACATGTACAGTACTAGGATGATGAGTAACTTGTTGGTTCAGTTGTTGATTCTACTTGTGAGTAGTTTGGTGTGTTGGTCACAAGAATGCAACACCAATGAAGAGGTTTATAAAGAAGTTGACAGACCTTCCTCTTGTAAGGAGATACTAGACAAGTATCCTGCTACCCCTTCTGGTTACTACTACCTAAAGACATCTAAAGTGTACTGTGACATGGATACTGAACATTGTGGTAGTAAGGGATGGACAAGAGTGGCTCATGTTGACATGTCCAACAAATTACAATCATGTCCTGGTGACCTCAATCTCATCACAAGTCCCATACATACCTGTGGAGGTCTGACCACCCCTGGATGTGCTAGTGCCAAGTTCTCTACTCATGGAATAAGCTACAGCAAAGTGTGTGGTAGGGTGAGAGGATATCAAGTTGGAGAAACTAATGCTTTTGGCCCTTATGTAAATGATCAAGGTAATCCTGGATTAGTCATGGATGGAATATTGATTTCACATGGTCAGAAACAAAGCCATATTTGGGCTTATGTAACTGGCTTTCAGAGACAGGCATCAGATGAATTAAACTATTACTGCCCATGTGCTGACTACAGGTTTAATGGTGTAGTTCCATCATTTATAGGAAATGATTATTATTGTGATAGTGGAGTTGATAGTAGTCCACAGAAAGGTATCTTCTACACTACACCATTATGGAATGGTAAGGGATGCACTCCACCCAACTTCTGCTGCTCACACAGTGGGATGCCATGGTTCTGTAAGACACTACCTGTTCCAACTACCGACTATATTGAATTACGTAACTGTCAAAATAATAATGGTGGAGTGATCAGTGAAGATACTGCTGTCGAATTGATGGAGCTCTATGTAAAGTGACACTGTTTCTAGTTGTTTGCTTGCTTATACTATTTACATGTGTACAGCTAAAACAAGCTGATTGAATATTACACGTGCACGTGTTTTACACTTGTCACTGCACATACACTGTAATTAAGTTAGGACATTTAGTTTGTAGACTGATTTCATATGTGTGATTTATATCATTCATAACAAAGTTAAACTTTGATCTGCTAGCAAATGCTGTATTAGAAATGTTGTACATGTTTAACAGATGTTCCAATACTTTTATTGTTGCAATATGCCCACCTTCTTCATGGTCATGCGCATATATATATATACAACCATACTGTGTGCTGGGAGCTCACTATGTTTATGGTCGTGCAATAACACTTGTCTATAGTACACAGGAAATGTCTGTCAATTCTATACAAACTTTAATGTTTCAGTTGCATTCTTGTTTCCAGGAGACCAAATTACTCACAAATAAACAAGTCAGCAAGTTAGTATAGTTGTATCAAGAGTTCATAATATATATATTTAGGAGAGTATCCAACGCCTGTATTACTCCTTCAAAACACACTGCGTAATAATTGTGCAACATTGTGTAACATATCGGAATATTTTAGTATAATTTCAGTAAACTCCAACACATGGCTTCGCCATGAAAGACTTGTTGATAGGCGTTGATATACCAAAGGGAAGACCTGCAAGCACTTCAAGGCCATTATAGCTCTTGAAGCAAGTTAACACCCTTGGTGATGATGACTATTGCGTAACATTATTACGCAGTGCGTTTTGAAGGGGCAATACAGCGTTGGATACTCTCCTAAATATATAATTATATTATGTACTCTTGGTTGTATGCATATCTTGTTCAGTTAAGCAACAATTATAACAGACAAACCTAACAGACATAGGCGGCGGAAAGGGGGGGGGGGCTAGGGGGCTGAAGCCCCCCCCTCAGAATGATATCACACCGAAATTATCTTTCTTGAAGTGGGGCTGAAAACCGTGATAAAGATTGAGAAAACTCTTGTCAGTTGGTTGTGACCTTTTTTTTTTTTTTTTTTTTTTTTGGTCTCACCTTACCAAACTATAGAAATAAGTCTGGGTCAGCCAAGCGGAGCCCCCCTTCATATCAACTACTTCCTCCGCCGCTGCTAACAGATGTATATTTTGTGTCACTTAGTTGACTGCATGGCAGTCTCTATAATCCACTATACATATTTGATGTCTTACAATGTCAATTTGTAGTTCAGATTCACGTTTGTGTATCTTCTCCCATTCAACATCGATATCAATAATTTGTTGTTTCTCCATGTTCATTTCATCCTCAATACATAGTACAATATATACCACTGCATATCCTTCTTGTAGCTGGATTTGGTCAAATGCTGCAAAAAGAAATCAACAAACTGTATGTGATTATTGTTACACGTAGCTATCTTACCAATACAGGAAGTGATAATATCCTGCAATTGTTGTATGAACCTTCTGCATGTGTGGCATGGGTTTTGATTGAAGAATACTGGTAGTATGATTCTCTGATCAAACATATACAACCAGATGATGTAATCTCCTCTTTTTGCATACCCAACATGCACAGTAAAAACAAAGTAGTGAACGTCACTACTTTATGTAGTGACGTTCACTACTTTTAGATTCACTACAACGTAGTGAATTATCAAAGTAGTGAAGGTCACTACCAATGTAGTGACGTTCACTACATTTTAATTCACTACGTTGTAGTGAAATCATAATGTAGTGACGTTCACTACAAAAAGTAGTGACCTTCACTACATTTTAATTCACTACGTTGTAGTGAAATCATAATGTAGTGACGTTCACTACAAAAAGTAGTGACCTTCACTACATTTTAATTCACTACATTGTAGTGAAATCATAATGTAGTGACAGTCACTACAAAAAGTAGTGACCTTCACTACATTATAAATTTTTACTATACATCAATATAACAGCATGTCAAGAACACTGTTACTGTCAGTAACATTTAACATTGGTATATAAAGGACAGTTTCTGAGGTATCATAACAGACTATAAACCAAAATTGCAGGTTGATAGACTTCTTTAAATAAAATGTTACCTCTGAAAAATGACAACCTCTTTATAACAGTATGGTCACAAAGTGTCCACTAGAAGTATCATCTGCATATTTCACCACAACTATGTAAACTTGCTGTGTATTCACAGTAGTATAGGCTAAATGTAGCAAAACCAAACAAAATATCCGATTGTACATATGTGAGTGTGGGTGTGTGTGTGCATGTGCGTGTATGTGATAACACTGGAAAACAGCAGTCATGTATTGTAGCCTCAGATTTTCTATTGGTAGGGACTATACAGTACTGTAATGTACCCTCTAAGTACTTAAGTGAGCAAGTCCCTTGACTTACAACACGCGTTAACAACTCTTAATAGTTCAATATGACTGATAACACAACCATATGACAACTAAACTAAAATAGTCCAATAGACACTATATATACAAGTGTTAACCATTAATGACGTCATACATAATAACCTGATAATTACAACATGATTAAATAATAAAAGTCTGAGTTCATTACATCTCCCCCTTCTTAAGCTTTAACATATCAAGTATACTGAGAGGTATCAAATCGTTCTGGTGGCTGTCAAGTACGTGTTGACCGACGCAGTGTGGACTGCTCATCAATATTTGCTGTAGGTTGAGAAGTATCTGTTGATTGTCCGGCTGAGTCACTATTTACATAGTCCCAGTTAGTGTCATTTCTTGATGGTTGTTCTTCTTCTCTAGCCTTTATGTGATCAACATGACGACGAACTGTTTTGCCATCTAACAAATCTATGATGTAAGATAATGGTCCAGTTACCTTAGAGATTTTCCTGGAAGCCATTTCAGTTTGCTGTTATTGGCAAAGTTCTCAGCATACACTAAATTTCCTTCCACAAATTGGCGGTATGGCTTCTTGACATCATGATGTTTCTTCTGAGTCATTTGTGACTGTTGCACTTTGCTTGTAAGGCTTGGCTGCAGTAAGTCTAGCTTAGATCTTAACTTTCTTCCCATCAGTAATTCTGCTGGTGGTATTCCAGTGGTGGAATGTGGCGTAATTCGGTATTTAAACAAAAACTTTGCGAGTTTCTCGGTTATGCTTCCCTTTTCCTCTTTCATCTGGCGTAAAGCTTGTTTAAAGGTTTGCACTGCCCTCTCTGCCAGTCCATTAGATGAGGGATGGTATGGAGCTGAAAAAGTGTGTTTGATTCCATTCTGTTCCATGAATTCTTTGAATGTCTCACTCACAAAAGTTGGCCCATTGTCTGTGACAATCTGTTGTGGGAGGCCATGAGTTGAAAAGATTAAGCGTAATCTTGCAATGGTCTTTTCACTGGTTATTGTATCCATAACTTGTACATCTAACCATTTAGAGTGTGCGTCTACTAGCACTAAAAACATCCTCCCTAGATAAGGACCTGCAAAATCCAAATGAAGTCTGCTCCAAGGCTGTGCAGGCCATTCCCATGGGTGAAGTGGAGCCTTGGCTGGAGCTGTACTGGTCTGTTGACAGTTACAACACTTCCTAGCTATTTCTTCAATCTCAGAATCCATCTTTGGCCACCAAATGTAGGATCTGGCCAGAGCTTTCATCTTGCTTGCTCCTAAGTGGGTTTCATGTAACTCATCCAACACAGATTTCTGACCTTGGGTTGGTATCACCACTCTAGCTCCCCATAAGATGCAGCCATTTAGAACAGTAAGTTCACCTCTGCGTGACTTGAATGGCTTGAATTCTTCAACTAGTTGTGTGGTTGGCCAGCCTTGTAGGATGTATTGTCGAACTCTTGAAAGAATTGGGTCAGTGTCTGTCCATCGTTTGATGTGTTCTGAACTGGTCGTGGTGGTTGACAGATGGTTTAGCAAATGTACAAGATCACCTGGAATGCAATCGGAATCAGTGGTAGCTTTTCGCGGTAAGCGACTAAGAGCATCTGCATTTCCAAGCTTCTTTCCAGGCTTGTACTTGATAGTGTAGGAATAAGCACTTAGAGTGAGTGCCCATCTCTTGATTCTAGAGGATGCTGTTGGTGAAATTGCCTTAGAATTGCTGAAAATGTAAGACAGTGGTTGATGGTCAGACTCAATCATGAATTGTCTACCATAAAGATAGTTGTGAAACTTTCCAACAGCAAACACAACTGCTAGGGCTTCTTTTTCTAATTGGCTGTAATTCTTCTCTGCTGCTGTTAGAGTTCTGGAGGTATATGCTATTGGTCTTTCTTGGCCATCATCCATGATATGGGACAAAACACCTCCTAGCCCATATTGAGAGGCATCACATGCCAACACTAACTGTTTTGAATTGTCATAATGTACCAAGAGTGCATCACCTTGTAGTGCATTCTTTGCTGCCTGGAAAGCTTTGACTTGCTTGTGATCCCAGGTCCACTTGGACTCTTTTTGAAGTAAAGCATACAGTGGAGCTAACTTGGTTGACAGGTTTGGCAAAAATTTGGCATAATAGTTGATGATGCCTAGAAATGACCTCAATTCACTAACATTTTGTGGTTCTGGAGCTTCTCTGATGGCTTTTACTTTTTCTTTGGTAGGGTGTAACCCATGTTGATCAATTACATGACCAAGGTACTCAACACTACGTAGCATAAACTTGCATTTTGTCAGATTCAATGTTAACCCAGCTGTTGCCATTATACCAAGAACTTTGTCTAGGTTTTCAAGGTGTTCTTTCACTGTTGACCCCGCCACTAATAGGTCATCCAAATAAACTGACACGCCTTTGCACCCTTGAAAAAGGTTTTCCATGCATCTCTGAAAAACTGCTGGTGCAGCAGAAACACCAAATGGCAATCTTGTATATTGGAATAAACCCTTGTGAGTGTTAATGGTAACTAACTCTCTGGAATTCTCATCTAGTGGCACTTGCAAGTATGCTTGTGACATGTCAAGTTTTGAAAAATATTTTCCACCTGATAAAGCAGCAAACAAGTCTTCCACCCTTGGTAGTGGATATGCATCTACTTTGGCTGCCTTGTTAATAGTAACCCTATAATCACCACAAAGCCTCACAGTGCCATCTTTCTTTAAAACTGGTACAACTGGTGCTGCCCACTCTGAATGTTGTACTGGAATTATTATTCCTAGCCCCTCAAGTCTCTCTAACTCTGCTTCTACCTTTTCTCTTAAAGCCAAAGGAATGGTACGGGCTTTAAAGAACTGTGGTGCTACATCTGGTTTTGTTTGTAGCTTGACCTTTACACCTTTCAAGGTACCAAGTTTGTTAGAAAATACTGTGGTATGCTTGTCTAATATCTCTTGTAAACCAGCAGGTGTTAAGAGACTGTTAATTACACCAACAGTTAGGTTAAGGCTTCCTAACCAGTCTCTTCCCATGAGATTTGGACCTCTCCCATTAACAACATACACTTGTAATTGCTGTGTTATCTCACCATACTTGACCTGTATTTTGGCTGTTCCCAGGATACACAGAGTCTCTCCTGTGTATGTCTTGAGATGCACATCTGTTTTCTGCAAGGCTTGAGTATGGCTTCTGCTGCAGATTCTATCATAGGTAGCTTTGTTGATGAGAGATAATGATGCACCCGTGTCAACCTCCATCTCTACTGGAACCTGGTTGATGTCTACTTGAACGATAATAGGGTTTGGGCTGTTGCCTTCAACTGTAAACATGCCATATGAGCTATCAGAGTCTCTGTTGTGCCCTGTAGCAACAGTGGTTACATCATCTTCCTCAACATAATGGTTTGACTTTTGGTTAACTTGTTGGCTCTTCTTGCCTTTCTGTTTTGACTTACAAGCCTTAGCTATGTGCCCAACCTTCTTGCAAAGGTAGCATTCAGTAGTACGAAACTTACACACATTTGCTAAGTGTTCACCCAAGCATCTGTAACATGTGACTGCAGATTGGGTCTTGGATCTTCCTGTTGTGGAACGCTGTTGTGACTTCTGGATTGGTGTGTAGTGGATGTCCTTTTGTGCCATAGTTGTGTCATTGGCCTTCAGGTCTTTTGTTCCCTTTTCAGCTGTCTCCATGGTTAAAGCAATTTCCAAAGCCTTTTCATAGGTTAGGTTTTTCTCAGCTAACAGTTTGCGCTGAATACCTTCATGATTGACTCCACACACCAGCCGGTCTCTCAGCATGTCTTTCAAAGTGTCTTTATATTCACAGTGTTCAGCTATCTTTCGTAGTGCAGCAACAAATGCAGCAATAGGCTCACCAGCTGCTCTGGTTCTGTTATAAAACTTGAAGCGCTGGACTATGAAACTTGGCTTAGGATCATAATGAGCTGTGATAATTTCCACCAGAGTATCAAATTTAGCAGTGTTCAAAGTCTCTGTGTCCACTATGCTGCGAATTGTCTGGTAGGTCTCAGGTCCACAGCCAGAAAACAAAATAGCACACTTCTTCTCATCACTCTTTACATCATTGGCTATAAAGTAGTAACAAGCTCTTTCTATGTATGCTGTCCAGTGCTCCTTAGCCGGATTAAATGCTGAGAGTTCACCATGAGTTGCCATCTTCACAGGTTGTGCTTCTTGTATATAAGTAGTAACAGTTTATCCTCGTCGCCAGTGTAATGTACCCTCTAAGTACTTAAGTGAGCAAGTCCCTTGACTTACAACACGCGTTAACAACTCTTAATAGTTCAATATGACTGATAACACAACCATATGACAACTAAACTAAAATAGTCCAATAGACACTATATATACAAGTGTTAACCATTAATGATGTCATACATAATAACCTGATAATTACAACATGATTAAATAATAAAAGTCTGAGTTCATTACAAGTACATTTGATAAATTTCTAATTTGAAGATTAAGATTCCCACCCGAAGCCATTTATTGATGTGAAAAGGATGCTTATAAGAAGATACTATGAGTTTGCACATGAAAGATCACGACAACCTTTAGAAATTTGAAGGGGATACGGTATGGGATGCTGCTGTCAATGCTAAGGAGCTAGGATTTACTTCACAAAGGACTTTCATTCATTGATTAGGTTCAATATGCACTTCTGCAGGAACGTCAATGAAGTCTTTGCAGACATTCTACTAGGCTGTAGTAAGCCAAGTAAAAAAGTTTTGACTACTTTTCTGGACATGGGGAAACTAGGCAAATCTGATGTCAAACTGTACTCATAAATTTTAGTATGTAAATGCTATAAATACCTGCATTTATGAAACCACTAAACTTTCACATTCATGTAATCAAAATGGTAAATGTAAAATATTATATAACATCAACTATACGTACTGTTAAGTTCAACAATGGAATATATGTATACGTATAATGTACATACGTAACAAAAACACATCTTTGACCAGCTTCTGCTTTTCTTTTCATCTTTCATCCAGCAGCGGGCAGAACGAGCCTGTAAATGAAAAACAATATATCATGTACATGTATCTGGAAACATAGACATTTTGTGAAATGTGCCTGTTCTGTATTTATTAGGGATGAAAAACTTACTCGCTAAGGAAATTCACTCAGACAGTAAAGATGTGTGCTTTCTAGAATCCACTCAAACTAGCTCATTATGTCACACGACCATACAAATCCCCTTCTAGCCTGAGTATTCCTAGGGTTTGCAGGTCGAGACATGGTCAGGGTTTACATTGTCAGTACTTACCCGGTAGGTGGGAAACTATAATTTTCAGTGATGCAAATCCCCACCTTGGCCAGGCAATAAAAATGTAAAGCTTCTCTAATTGCAAGTCCTGATTTTGACTTGAAAGGCAAGCCATGCAAATGGTAACCCAGAACCTTTGCATTATGCAATGTTTCAGAGTCTAACTGTTATGCTTTAATTTATAATACAAATACTGTATTGCCTTGAGTTATGCACTTATCAGTGTAATCCCCGACTACCACTGATACGGGGTGAGGTGGGGGCAAACAGGCTGTGTGAAATAGTTCACTTGTGAAGGTGGGTTGATATTTCCCTGGTTGAGAATATGTAGCTGACACAGATAGATAGTCTGGGCATGTGAAACTATGTTGGGTGGAGGTGCATGTGTGTGGAGTATTTTCTGTCCAGCTTTAGACTATATAGAACAAGTGCCCGCAAACAACATATATGTGACCAGATTTGCGAGAAGGCGTCTTCCACACACATCTAATTTACCAAATTTAATGACTCATAACCAGACCTCTTAACTATCACAATTTGGTCATGAGACGCACGATTTCAGCCTTCATATCACGACCACTTGTTGATCTCATGATTTCCAATAAAATTTTCTAAGGCACACTAAATCTCCTTGATTTAAGCCCCAAAAGGTATCACGTGATCAGTTAATTAGAATAGTGGGGCGCCTCTGTATTTTGAGCTAGTGTGCTAAGTCTTTTCTCAAAGGATTTCACCTTTAAATAGGGCTCAGTTCATTGAGTTTGGCAGCAAAGTGACTTGATCGTGACATATTCAAAAGTATGGGAAACCGCGAAGAATTAGGTGAAATCCTACCAGTTGTGTTATTACAAATGTTTATTGCTTAATTTCGGTTGTTGTGAGGTGTACTTGTGTGGAAAATCTGTGTTGAACACTAAATCCACAGCTGGATACTGATTACTCAAGAAATGGGTGGTGATTTCAACAATGAATCACTGGTGAACCAGTACATCAGCTGAGTTGAAAGACTGATATCACGTGATTCAACGATGGAGCAAAATAGTAGGTTCTTCTCATATAGTAGGCTACACTATAGTACAGAGATATTATAAGCTGCGGTAAACAGCAGTACTGTACTCACATAGCTAGCTAGTTGTGCCTTTTAAAACATTTTTTTGTTAAAACAAATGTAGCTATGTGCATGAGCCCCAGCACAAAGATGGTAGGATTCACAGCTGCATGGGGATGGGTGGCTGGCTTTCTCACAACCAGATCTGCTTCCAGGTTGAGAGGTCTGTCATAACTTTAGACTGAAAAGGCTATTGATTACAAAATTGGACAGTAGTGAGCACTAACATAGTTTAGTGGATGGACAAATTTTCAAGTTAATACATTCCTTGAGCAGTGAGTTATGGACTTCTGAGTTCATAGAATTGGATGTGTGTGGAAGACCCCTTTTCATAAATCCAGTCACATACCGAGTAACCATTAATTATCTATGAAGGAACACACCTAACACTCACACTTAAGTTTCATGATGATTCTGTATAAGGCCACCCCATGTAGTTTCCCATCATCCGTCCAGCATCGTGTCTGGGCGCCACATATGTCCCAAAGTCAGCAATTGCGCCCTGAACTATTAGAATAGTAAAGTTGTACGAAAGTATTAGAATACTCGTACAGGATCCATGTATCAACAGATCAGTGAATCTCTAGACGTAGACTCGTATGAACCGAGAAGTTTATTACCATCACTAAACTGGCAAGCGTGAGTTACGTGTGCAGTTTGCTCAGTAACTTACATAGCACGGTAAATGTAACTGTATCGTCCCAGGACTGGGCAGAGTTTGCCTCTCTGCCCACTGTTTAAGTGTTTATTTATATTATTATCATTGTCAAAACTGTATCGTTGCCATTTCTAAGCTTTATAGTTAACACATTGATTCGAGACAATATAAAGTCAACTCATAAACTGTTGCATGGTATGACTAATCATTTTTTTCTCGGGCTAAATGGACTGTGGCACGTGCGGTGCCAGCAGCTGATCGAAGAGCGAACTTGTACATGTACCTGAAAGCCCATCCTTGGAGAGACATCATCTGATCAGCAAAATAAATACCTGTGGATGTTTTTCAGTATTAGCTCCTACTGTTTATCTTATAACAGCCCATTGCTTTTCAACTCCTTCTAGACAACAAAATCCATTTAACAGAGCCCGGTTGGGGGTAATGCATTACGTTATATTACTTTCTGCAGTAATTATGTATGTGCTGCATGACAAAGCAATGAGTAATGTAATTTATAATGGACATTACATCCGGAAATTGTAATGCATTACTTCTAATGTGCATTGTATCCAGCACATGATTGATTACATTTGGGCCTGACAACACTGATATAGTGTATGGGGAGTGTCCTTCTATAACAAAGAAGTTTTTATTGCTGAACTATACCAGAGAAAGTGTGGCTCACTGGTGTCACTTGTAGTTATAGGTGTCAGAAGGTTGCACTTAGTTTAAAGCTTATAGTGAACAAGTGTATAATGTGTAATAATAGTTACTGAGTGGACCCCTGTTTACAAATTACAACTACTATAGTATGTTCACGTTGAGCTGAACCCTCAAAAACATTTAATAACTCATGGATGTAATTACACACGATCTTGAAATTTGGCTCATTTGTAGTACTGCTTGACCTGCTAAAAAAATTTAAAAATCTTGTTGTTCAAATGTTAGACATAATATTTACAGTCAATCAAAATTTTCACAATACATTTCCTATGGGGAAGCCATATAAGTACAGTGTCCAATACAGCCCTTTCCCAAACTTGTAATGGAGCCAAACCGTACGTGTCTGTTGTTGACACCTTTGCTGTTACCAATAATCATCTAGTTGGCTGAAATGTTAACTCTGTTGAGAAAAAATCCACTTTTAATTTTTAGGCGTTTTTCAGGATTCAGCTCAACGTGAACATACTATAGTTGTAGCCCTCAGAGTAATGACTTTTTTTGAGAGTAAACTTTACTATAATGTGTTCTATTGTTGTTGTCATAGTTGTTGTATATACGTATAATATTTTGAATATGTGTGTTCACAACTAGTTGTCAAATACATGATATTTCAAGCAGATCATTGTTTTGCGTTGCATTCCATAGGGCTTTGATACTGCCAACGAATGATAAGTGCTGTGTGTTTGTTGTCGCCGAACTGTTATTTCAGATGTACCAAGGACTTCATAGCCATGAAAATGATGATACATGACTGTATGCAAAGCTGATGTAACAAATAATACTTCTTCACATGTTACGATGATCTCCATTATCTTCCCAAAGGACGGTAAGTTATTATCAAATTCAAGTATAACAGCCTTATCTTTGTGATATCTTACTCCATCAGTTGTAATTTTGGTATTTCTGTAAAAACATGTACGTACATGTCTAGTGAGTTTGTGAAACAGTATTAATCAGTTTTGCCTTTCCTTTACTATGTACAGTATCCCTTAGCAATACAGTCTCACATAGCCAGGTCACTGTACTTTTCTTTTGTGTGTGGATAGGAAAAATGGGACTAAACCTACAGCGGACTAATTGTATATTATAGTTTTATATTGGGATGGGGTGCATTATATAGACATACTAGAATATCTATAGACTTGAAATGTTGTACAACAAAACTAAATGGTTGTCTTTGGTTTTCCAGAATTTAGTTAGGCTTATTGTTGATCCAGAGTGCTAATAAGGACCTATGAGTTGCAACCCACAGCTGAACAAATAGCTGGTCCTTTACAAGCAGCTAAGCCTTCAAAGCTGCTTTTAATATAGAAAAGTAATAAAACAAGGTTGTTAATTTTTTTCTTTTATATGACCATGGCAAATTATTTGATTGGTGGCATAGTAGTTGATGTAAGTCAAATTATATACACAAGCAATAATACTGCATGTGATGACATACAATCAAGATTTCATGCAATCATAATTTTGGAATTTTAATTAATACTTAGAGCACATGTCTTACAACAAATACATTGGAATGCATTCCCTCAGTATTTTGTATGTGCATAAGTATGCTAGACCAACTTATTGACATTTTTTGTTGCATTTGAAAGGATGGAAGCACAGAAGATGTGGTAAAACAGTTGCCCATGGCACAACCATGTATTGTTCTAAAAAGGGATGAGGAGGACAAACTACAGCCCGCTCTTGTGGCTGAGAGATCAATTCTTTGTGTGGTGCCACCAGAGCTGGCTGCCATCCATCTATTGGGTGCATTTTATATATTTTATATGCACTACACAGAGGGCTGCAGCAACTTCTACGCAGCCCTTGAATCCATTCTCCTTGGCTGCAATAAGCCAGGTAGAAAGACTCGTTTGGCTGCTTTTCTGGGGAGACTAGGCTACTCCAATGAAGAATGATACTAAACTCTATAAACAAACGTGCAGTACTGTGTACTCATGGCAATGCTCATATTGTGTGTATGTACTCATAGCATACTTATATGCACTCTCATAGCGTATTCATTTACATGTACTTTCATAGTGTATTCATATTAGTAATAATGTACAGTACTCATGTAAACTTCATACTAACATATTCTAAGGAATATACAGTATTTTATGCTCCATAATATATACTACGTAAATAAACCACATATAGTCTAAAATTATAGTACCTTAACATCTAAGATAATAATACTGAGTATCTAGTTTTGTTTTTAAATGCAACGTAGCCACCCTGAAGACACATCCTTTGCCAGCTTCTTTCCAAGTTACAACTTCTTTTTTATCTTTCATCATGCAGTGGCCATTACAGATCTGCAATAGAAAACAATACTTAAAACTGAAAAGATATAATGAAATAATTACAAATATTTTGTGACTGCGTATGTGATTGGCTGAGCAAAGACCGGTTATTTTCGCCCATTCCTTGGATTCTATTTTATTGCTTCTCCGTTATCTATAGTAACAAAGGAGTGGACAAAGAAAAAGACCATTCCAACAATGAAGTGACCATGGTAAACTTAATTTTTACCGCATCACCCATAACTCATATGGCTTCTGATGTATATACATGAAATAAAAATTGTCCCATGAAAAGGCAAATCTGATGGTTTATATAGGTTTTATTGATTCGTGCTTTGTTTCAGTACATAAAAACTAAAACATGCACAATTTTTTACGTAGCATGCATATTTTTATACTCAATACTTTTTTACTGCAAAATAGAACCATACAAAAACAGCTGGTTTTCGCTCACTATTATAACTGTGGATAATTGACTCTGCTATATCTGATTACTAGAGTTCCATTAGCTACAGTATTAAGTAACTCTTGGTACCTCCGAGTTTACCCTTAAGACTTCTGAGAAAGCTGGTAATGTCTCAGTGACACTATCATTTGGCAGTGTTTCATGTAGGGTTGGTGGTGAGAGTATTCATGGCAGCAGGCAATCACATATTATATGCATAATTCAATTATTTGTGAATGGTTATCGCTATCATACAGAAGCGATCATGGAATTGAATTGAATAAAAGCCGATGGCATATAACAGGTTTAGCATCATCCTGTTTCTTGCAGTATTGAAATGTTAAATATTTGCTCAGCACTTGCATTTACTGGAAGTGATACAATACAGACTGGAAATACGGCTGGTCAAATATAAACACAGGGGCAGATCCAGGGAGTTCAAAGGGTTCCATGGAACCTCATTCTGGAAATTCCCCATGCTAAATCCGCCATTGCTTTGGTTCCATTCCAAGAAGCCAAAATGCTCCAAATGGCTCTCTATAAATTCTCTCTTGAAAAGCACCCTAGTGATATGACTATGGTTGACAGTCTCACAGTAAACAATGAAGGTGCAAGATACTCTAATAGAGCATACCAATACTACAAGAACAATGGCTGGTCTCCGTAGTCAAGCAATGAATAGATGTTTGGTTCCCCTTTTGCATTGGTCCCATCAGCAGCATATGGAGAATATAGTAATTGTTTAAACAGAACAACTTCTGAATTTACTTCTGGGGGTTGCACAATGTAAGGATTCCACCCATACCCTACTAGAAAGAGTACTACCCTGGCAGCACCCACTCCTTCACAAAAAGAGGAAGGGTCTGGTCACTCTCACTATAGCATTACAGAGTTGCAACTATGGAAGATAATTATAAACAATGAGATCACAATGGCAGCAAGAATGGCATGTTTAACAACCATACGAAGTAAGCATAGTTATAGGTTAAACAAACTCAACCAAAAAGCACAACCAAAAAAATAGTTTTTATATTGATTAGGCATCACGAGTACACCAGCTCCAACTACATGGCCCTCTACCTCTATCTTTTGTTCTTTTAAAGAACACCCTATTGTTGACTACAAGCAGCCATTACATCTTCACAAAACATATTACATAATTCCAAGAGCTATTATTAACTCTTGATAATTCTATAGTATCAATGCATGGTAACTTAAAAAAAAATTGTGATTACCAACAACATAATCTGATTGGCACAGCCTGTTTTCTGTAACATGCTACTGATTTGAATGCTAGAGTAACCGGACCAGGATGGGCACCGGCACATTATACAGTACCTGAATTAAAATAACTCGACCAGAAATGAAAATCTTCTAGCACTTGCAAAGTCGAGGCTTCATATTCTGGGAATGGCATTACAAGACCAGTGAGCTCTTTAGGATGTCTTTGGAGTGAGCTCCATAAAAAAGTTATCACAAAATGATCTCAGTAGTATTTCTGACCCTTTAAAGAACTCTTAGATAACAAGGGAAGAACAAAAATTTTGGTTTCAACAGTTATGGTTAATACATTTTTTACCTCTGAAAGAGGAAAACCTGCACTGAAGGTTGGCGCAGTTGTAATACTATTGCGTAATATGAATGTCCATGAAGGTTTGTGCAATGGGACACGGTTACAAGTATGTAACATGCATGATCACAGTATTGATGCAGAGGTGCTGACAGGCATGAAAGTGGGCTACAGAGTGTTAATACCACGTATACTACTTGCACCATCTGACAGTGGCATGCCATTTGTGTTATCACGGTGTCAATTTCCTTTAAGGCTGGCATACTCAATGACCATAAACAAGGCTCAAGGACAGACATTTGCAAAAGTTGGATTACATATGGAGCAGCCATGTTTTGCACATGGACAATTAAATGGTGCATTGTCAAGGGCACGAAGATTTGCAGATGTCAAGGTTGAAATTTTAGGCTCTACCAGACAAGGGACACATAATGGAGATACATTTACTGCCAATGTAGTGTATAGACAAATACTAAACTGATTACATTAATTTAATTGAGTGTATATATATCTAAATTGATGCAAATATTATACTTTTATCAATATTAGTCATTCACATATAAATTGTCTTAATATCAATTGCATTTTGCATGGGTACAAATAATATTGACATGCCTCTGACACAGATAATGTAATTCCAGTGCACAGGGTCAACCTACATATGCAAGGTCACCAACTAATATTATAGCTAGATGTTAGCGCCACACATCTTGATACACTACCTTCATGTGAACTGTGTTCTGCATGAGTACTGCACAGATGTGCAGAAATTCCAGTGTACAAGGCCACACTAGAGTGTTAGTGCCTTACACAATTGAGGAAATTATGCGCGCACATCAGTAGCTATGTGTAATAAGGTCTTTGTTGGTATATAATGATGTGATTACTCCTTGATCATTAGTAATGTTCGAATTTAAGTGTATTCACACAGTGGGACATAACAATTGTCTTAGTATCATGCGCATTTTGCGCGGGTACCACTAGTGTCTATTATCAGGAGTAATTATTTACTCTTTACCGTTTCTCATGATTTTCAAGACTCCATGTTCGCACCATTCTCAATTGCTCCATCTATATCCAGGCCCATTTTGTGAAATATACATGTAGGATAATTGACATTCCATTGTCATCCAGAGGCTTTACTTTCAACCAATAGACTACAACAAATTCAAGGGATTTCAAACCTATAATTTCATCATTGCAATTGTATGGGTTTTTCCTTAGTCATTCACATGCAAAATACAGGAAGCATTGTATGTTACGTATATGATAGTGTTTTTCATCTATTTACAGATAGTTTAAATTTGCCAATAAACATATAGTTCAATGGATTTTTTAGTACTAACACCTAAAGTAATACAAGCATGTATGTTAATGCTTAGTACATATGTACGCACTCTCATTATGGCCAAAAATATATTTCAATTACTGTGATATGCTTATGAATAAGCTTCTTAAGTAACTGTCAAGCAACCAGTGAAATTACATCCTAAAAGTCCAGCAGTGTCTGGCTCAGCAAACAACAGATGGCCAGATGCCAGGATGCCCTTTCTATTAACACAAAACTTAGCATGTTATAAACACATGATTAGCACATATACACCTCATGATTCTAGTGAAGGTCAACAGCTAGACATAAAAAGCAGTAGGATTGCCAGAGAACAACATCAAGATACTAGGATGTTGGTTCAGTTGTTGATCCTACTTGTGAGTATTTCGATCTGCTGGTCACATGCAACACCAACGAAGAGGTTTATAAAAAAGTTGACAGATTTTCCTCTTGTAAGGAGATACTAGGCAAGTATCCTGCTATATACCCTTTCTGGTTACTATCATCTAAAGACATCTAAGTGACATGATACTGAACATTGTGGTAGTAAGGGATGGACAAGAGTGGCTCATGTTGACATGTCCAACAAGTTACAATCATGTCCTTGTAACCCTCTGGGTGTGCTAGTGCCAAGTTCTCTACTCATGGAAAAAGCTACACTAAAGTGTATATGGTAGGGTCACTATAGGGTGAGCAAGTTGGAATAACTGCTGCATTTGGTCCTTATGTAAACGATCAAATAAGAATGGATATAGTGATGGATGGACCTGGGTGTTGATTACTCATGGTCAAACAGAGTCATGCAACAGGCCATCATAAAATAGCATCAGCAGAAAGCAATATTTTGTCCATATACTGACTACAGGTTCAATAATGCAATTCCAGTATTCATAGGAAATGATTATTATTGTGATAGTGGAGTTGATAGTAACCCACAGAAAGGTGTCTTCTACACTACACCATTATGGACTGCACTGCTAAAATTGAGGTGGTACAGCTGTATCACATAATTTTTTCGAAAATTCTAGGGGATGTTATTACAACACTACTGACACCTTAAGAGGTGTCAAAGCCACACCAGTGCATCTGTAACACTCTTATGAATGAAACACAATTAAAACTTTTTTGGTAGTTAGATTATAAGTACATTTTGCAACTCACATTAAATGTAAGCAAGTACGTGTATTTGCAATCCTGTTGAATTACTGTATTTCACAGGTCAACTAAAAAAGCTAATAAAAAACACATTTGTTTCCTAAATAACTATCAATGTAAGTGAAGGAATTAAAGTGGCTCCACCCCCATCAAAGCATTGGAAAATAGTGAAGGCCTAGTGTGTCACTACAACACCCCACTATAGCTATATAACCATCACCTCTTGTAACACTTTATCGCTCCTCTGAAACACCTTGTGAGTGTCATCACAGCACCTTTACAACTACTCCTAGGATTCTGAATTTAAACAATAATGTGGACACCCATGAAGTGTTATGAATTTTAACAGGATGCACTCCACCCAACTTCTGTTGCTAACAGAGTGGGATGTCATGGTTCTGGAAGACACCAGCTTCGCTTTTTCCAATCTGAAGTTAGGAATCATCAAAGTTGGTAAGTGTGTGGAAAACTCCTTTTGCAAACCCCACTACGTATGTACCACTTTCACACCTCAGTCCAAAGGGAAAAGTCAATGTATATATATAACACATATTGCACTAGCTCTCGGATGTTAATGAGACATACACACACACAGTACATATAATTGACTGCACACAAAATGTACACAGTGCATACACACAGTCACTCTCTATAGAGTTCCCATGGATACATATACATGAAATTGACAAGGAGAAAATATCCTGACCACCTGGCAGACTCCTGTAAGCATTTGTGCATAAATTGGATGGCTGCAGGTTCAAGGCTGCCCAGGTCCATGCAGTCATGAATTTTTTTTCTCCTTTCTGCACTTTTTCAAACATGCTTTATATAACATCTTAAAACAGGCTGTAGGACCAGGTGTCCTATACAGACCTTTAGCATTTGTGCTGTAAATTTACAGCCTTAATAGCTAAAATTAAATTAATAAATAAATAAATACATAATGTTGTTAATGCAGTAAATATAGTCATGCTAGCTTCTTGAGAATGATTGTGGGGGATTAAATTTACGTCAGTATTGTGTATAAAATTTTTAAACTGATTTTACGCGGCAATAAATTCTATGAATGCATACTGTATAGTACATATGCTTACAGTCAAACTCTCAAAGTCGGAGATAAACAGTGTAGTTACGTATACTACAAGGCCAAATCAACTTTATTCGACATGTGTTAATTGCAGAATTATATGACTATATACACTGCATAGATTTGCAAGGTTTCCATTGTTGTACATATAATAAAGTCTGCATAGAAATTGACAGATGTTCCACACAAGTATAATGTTGTCACTGTTACTGTCTAAAGAGAGAGTTGCATGCAATCATGTTCTTGGTATGCAGTCAAAAGCATAGACTAAGTGAGCTTCTCCCAACACACACACACATCTGGGGTTGGAGGGATTTTTTTCCTTACTTTGGCCCCTTTTCTGTTACACCTTTTCAGCTATAAGTCACTAAGTCCAAGTCCTTGAAATTAGGTTAGGTAATCCTAAGGCTGCAGCACATGTTGCTGTCAGACCTTCAGTGCTGGTCACTGTAAAGCATTAATACAATAAATACTTTAGGATTAAGAAAGAAAATCCATCCCTCCTGGAGGAGACTGAGTGTGGCCCCGACTAGACATTGGGTGACCTGCAGTTCGATTCCTGGGGCTGGAGGGATTTTTTCCTTACTTTGGCCCCTTTTCTGTTACACCTTTTCAGCTATAAGCCACTAAGTCCAAGTCCTTGAAATTAGGTTAGGTAATCCTAAGGCTGCAGCACATGTTGCTGTCAGACCTTCAGTGCTGGTCACTGTAAAGCATTACTACAATACAATACAATACATGTACACATGCACGCGCGCACGAGTAACCATGGGGAAGGTGTATGACCAGGCTGTGACACCATTAGTGTTGCAAATTATGACATTAATATTTCCTGAGATTTCCAGAAATTCATATTCAGGGATGTGCAAAATTCTTGAAATGTAAATGGAATTGTGTAAGGAATTGTCACAGTCAATTTAGTTTTAGTAATTTTTATGAAGGAATGTGCCAATTCCAATCAGGAAATGTGACATGAATTGAGACAATTTTAGCAGAAAACACTATACATTTTCTAAAATTTCATTTAAGAGTTTCATGCAGTATATATAGAAACATCATGGAAACATATTTTATTGTGCAAAGTTGCTTACCTTGAATAGTACAAGTACCGTGTATGTACACATGTATATGCACATGTTAAAATGTCATAATTATTATTATGAATTGGTAAATCAAGCACACATGTAAAATTAGCTGGTGTACAAAACTAAATTCCCAAAGATAAACAAAATTAAAGTTATATAATACCCAATGAGAAATGTATGGAACATTAGTGTTTTGTAAACTGTATACAGCTATATATACACATGTATGCAAACAGTGAACAGAAGTTAGCACACTGCAAGACACATGACTTAATTGTAACGTGTCACTGTATGCAGAGCTCCATCAGTTCCACGGCAGTGTCTTCATTGTATTCTTTATATTTATAGTAATATTATTATTATGACAATTACGTGTCTCAATGTAGTCAGTAGTTGGAATAGGTAGTGTCTTAGAGCCATGGCATCCCACTATGTGAGCAACAGAAGTTGCATGGAGTGCATCCTTCACCAGTCCATAATAGTGTAGAAGACACCTTTCTGTGGGTTACTATCAACTCCACTATCACAATAATAATCTATGAATGATGGAATTGTACCATTATACCTGTAGTCACAGGAGTATAGGTACGGACAAGATATTATAATGGTCATCAATAAGCATTGTGTCATGATCAGCAGTAGCTATAGTGTTGTTTTAGTATGGAAAATTAATTTTAGTTTTTTCAATTGTATAATCAACAACAGCAAATAAATGTTTTTTTAGCTTTGATTAGCTTACTTACTATAAGTAGCTGGGGTTTATTTTTAGTGGGTATTTCATCATAATTTTTGTTGCTTAACCTATAGAATTATTAATTCTAAGCATTCATATTATAGCTTGCTTTAGACACCTGTATGACTACAAATAAAGCACACATTTATATAATTATATAGCAAAGATAATAAATGGTTTACCAAGTAGCTAACTGTTGGTCAAATTAAAGTTTTACATTTCAAATTCAATTTAGTTAAACTAATTAGTTTTAGTTATAGTGATACTAAGATCAGCAGCATAATTTTCATTTAAATGTGAGTGCACATTCACAAGAAAATTCTAATAAAACAGTCAGCTACTGAGCATAGGCAGTATTCAAATTACAGGCATAGCACACGGAAAGATTAATCCAGCTGCAGGTGGTTCAAAGGGGCACATCCAGATAGCATCTGTATGATGAAGACAAAGCCATTTCACTATAATATAGAATGTGAAGTGCACACTTTTTATGATGTCCATGAATCATTTCCAGTGTTGATTTTTACAAATGTTGCAGGTAGGTGATTTCTGACTCAGATTCAAACACATATCATTGCATTAGCTGACAGTTGTACTGACTGCTCCCTCTGTTGGAGAGGGTGGACGTTTTCTATGCCCCTTCAATTTACCATGCAAAAAGCAAGGAGTGTTTGGAGGGGGATTCTGTCCCAAGTCTTAATTAAAACCTTGCTTTCCCTGTAAATTACAGCATACTTTTAAAAATATAATTAGACAACACGATCTGTATACATTATTATAATACTGATACAAGCGTTTCCAACATAATTATTATATTCAACATGTACATAAGTCCATTCAAGCATTAACTGGTGTAAGGGTACTGGTATTGCTGTCGCCCATACATTGAGTATGCCTGGCTGGAGACTGGACCAGTCTGAGGGGGCGTGGCTGTT
Source organism: Dysidea avara (assembly GCF_963678975.1). NCBI lineage: Eukaryota > Metazoa > Porifera > Demospongiae > Dictyoceratida > Dysideidae > Dysidea > Dysidea avara. The sequence goes on from NC_089277.1 coordinate 11,267,496, forward strand.
GCTGGGTACCTGGAATATGCCTGAGGGTAGGTGCCACTAACATTGGTAGGAGCTTGGTATTGTTGTTGTTGTTGTTGTTGTTGTTGCTGTTGATAAGCTGCTGAGACTTGTTGTGATGCGGCACCTGTGGGTGGGGCTACAGTAGCAGTTGCAGTACCATAACCAGTAATTTGACCAGCATAAGCAGTTGGCATTTGATAGGATGTGTTATCCGACTGAAGTTGCTGCTGAGCATATGATGATTGCAAAGACGCCGACTGCTGTTGCTGCTGTTGTGAATAGGAAGAACCATTACCAGTTGGCAAAGACGCTGTTTGTTGTTGTTGCTGCTGCTGGGTTAAGAATGGTGCTCCCTGCTGTTGACCAAACAAATGACTAGTAGAACTGCTGCTTGATGCAGCGTTGGAGCTATACTGCTGCTGGCTGGGTGGAGCTCCTACCAAGCTGGAGGCTGGACTGCTAGCGTACGATGACATTGGAGTCTGATGACTGGCAATAGTGGTGACTGCGACCAAAGCAAAAATTGTGCAGTAAATACACAGTCATGTACGTACATAAAATATGTAGCTTTTGACAGATTGCTCATGGTAAACATTTCTAAAATAACAGGGCATTATTTGGTTTTCTGTGTCAATAATTTTCTAAACAGAAACCCTCGCGATTTGCTTTGGTCAACACATGTAAAGTACAGTGGAGTCCAAAAGCAGTCAATATAAGTTTAGTGGTGACAAGCAAACAATACACAAGAAATTTAAATACTACTGAGTGAGGATGCTTTTAGTTGATAAACACAAACAACAATCTGTCAAAATACTGTGGTGTAGACATGATACCTGGGGATGCCTCACTGGCCACTGGTGTTTGAGGGGCAGATTTCAGTGGGTCAAAGAATGAAGTCACTGCTTTTGAGACTGGTGGGAATGTCATCTCAGTCTGTGCCTGTTGTCCACCTACACAATAGAAATTATTGTAAATCTAAAGAGAAATTCTAAGAAGTGGTCAAGGACTACACAAAATGAAACCATAAACATGTAGAAACAAAACAGTCGACAACACAAACTTCAAATAAAATGCATGTTTCATTTGTACATGGGAACAGAAAGAGTGTGTGATATACTAAGCTGAAGTAAACATTGGAATCTGAAAGCTGTCACAGGTCAACTACATGTATCTAAAGTAGCCATTGTAACCATCCTCAAATGTACCATTTGTGACCTGCAATGTAACCACCTCCTTAAACAAGTCAAGAAATTTGGCTTCAGGTTTCTCTGCACACTGATAATTCCTCAGTTACGAATACATGAACATGTGCAAGATAAAAGGCAGTAAGTGGCAAATAAAATGACAAAAAAAACTTTATATTACCATACTTGACCATACCAGTGGATAATTGCTGTGGTTGCTCTGATGATGACTGGGCAGACGGCACTTTAGTCGTAATATCCAGTGCTTCCAGTAATCCATTAATCTTGTCTCTTATCAAAGTGAGCTCATTACGGACATCTTTGACTGTTGAAGCATCCACCAATGGTAGTACCTCCTTGCCTTTAACTGTTAAAAATCACTCAAATTAGCTACTGTACTGCAAACATTTGATAAAAGATGAGTACACAGGCTACCTAACTTGAAGTGTTGGTAAATACGAAGGCATTGAGTCCTTCAAATGTCAAAACATTAAGATGGTAAAAAACTTTCACGTTTTTAAAAATACAACTATATTGACTAGAAGGGCTGACAAGTAAGTTATGATTGTTACTTTCAAAGAGCATATTCATATTATAAAGCTTACTTAATATCGTAATCTTCAATAATCGGTGTCGCTGCTTTGCAAGGTTCAAGTCTGATGTATCAGAAATTGTAATCAGGTCACCATCTAAACAAAGACACACAATCACACCCACTCCATTACATCACAATGACATAACCAACCACCGAGATTAACAAAAACCTACCTTCGTCCTTGTATTTTAACGTCACATCGTCTGTGTTGTTCAGTTTCCCTCTGAACACTCGTTGCATCATTAATATCAACTCATCGTACGTAATATCTTCATTGAACAGGGGTAACATTCGAATGTCGTCGCCCAGTTGGGCCTTTATCATCAATTTGCCGCTAGGATCCATCGAAATAAAAGAAAACGCTGTTTCGCTACTGTCCTTCTGTATGTTCATAACACAACAACTAGTGTTGGTTCAAAATGCGAGCGAAAATGATAAAGCTCTTTTATTGTTCTAATTAATGCCTATTGTTTTTATTTCGGAATTTTATAATAGGGAGGAGGTTGAAGAGTTCAGTGAAATATGGCTGCTGTGACTAGAGCGTTAACTCGTTTAGAGTCCGCCATTGTTCCGTCATTACCCAAAAGAATACAACTACTGTGGTATCATGATGCTGGTAAGTTGTGTAATGTTTTGTAGTAGGACAGTTTTTATATCCCATCAGCTGATTGGCCCCAGGAATGTCACAAAATTCGTTTTCTGTAACTATAATAATATTGATTTATATTATTATCTTTTATATTAAACCAAACAAAAAAAACTTCTACATCTCCTTTGTTCTTACCCCGGTTCTTACTAGTACTACTACTGTACAATGTTTTGAGTGCTCGTGTATTTGTGCAAGGGGGTAGTACTCCAATTTACCCTGTACTCTGATCTTTGTCCTGGTAAAAAAAAAATGTAGCTGAAAAGGCATACTTCGTTTGTAAAGTGTATGTCACTTAAAATTGCACTTTGATTTTTTACAAATTATACAAGAATCAAATGTGGATTTTATTATCAGTCAGATTATTGATCAAGGACGAAGATAGGAGCACAGGTTATACTGGAGTGCTATGCCCTTGTTGTATAAATGTACCTGTTTTATATAATGCCGTACATCACTATAGAGCAGTTGCACATAATTTTGGTGTACTTGTGTAAACATGTGGCAAAGAGTGTAGTCTCTTTTTGGTTGTGGTTTGAGGTTTTATTTGCTTCCATTCCATGTCAACAACATGTTTGTAATAAAAGTAGCTGATAAGGTGATAGCGATAACTTTTGGAGTGTTTTCACATAATGCCTTAAGTAATTATACTAGATGCCTTTGTACAGACAAAAAGTGCATGTTTCATTTCTGAAAACACGGATGAACCACTACAGTGCTGTTACCATTTGAGTATTAGTATTCCAGGAGTAGGACAATATGTCTCATCAGTAATAAATGTACTTAAACCCCAGTACGTGGGAGTATCAAAGCGCCGCGGTTATAACTACCATACAGCTAGACAGAGCAGCGCTGCTACTGTACGATATATTAGTTATCACCCAGTGATAACTAACTTATCACCCTGTTGCGGAGCCACTCAGTCTCTTTCGTGACATCATAATAACCGCGAATGGCATTGTTTACCAATGGAACAAAGAGCCAAATAAGGAAATATTGATACAAAACACACCAATACAGCACTTAAAACTAACTAAACCTTACAAGAAAACTGTTAATCCTTTACACAATAACACTACAAGTTACCAATACGATAGTTTAACAAATGTCAAGAATAGTACGTGATGATTTTCGCTCCAGCAATCACTCCCAACGGTCACTATGGTGAAGAACTAACTTCCTCTAGCTTCATCGTTCTATCTTGGACTATGGTAGCCACTTGTTGGTCTTTATTTTTCTCTTGCACACCACGCGACACCACTATACCAATTTCTGACGAAGGCGAATCGTACCTGGAACCGCTGCTTCATAACACCGCCCTTCGCTACAGTTTGTAGGCAGTATGTAAGGTCTCTCTTGTGGCTACGAAGTAGAATCTCCACACAATTCGGACGAAATCTTGAGCACAGTGACAGGAACTCAAACCGGAACTTAATTTACTATCCGTAAACTTCTGCGCACTCCCGCGCACTGGGATATAAAACAGTTATATCCCGTATACTCGGATGATATCATTGTTATTACACTCGTACTCGGCTCCGCCTCGGACTCGTGTAATAACAATGATATCACCCTCGTACCGGGATATAACTATAACTTAACCTGCATGTCTAACAGTTACCAAGTATGTTAGAAATACCAAAAATGTTTGAATGCACTTAAATATGGAGACATACAATGTATTCATGATAACAATAATATGGGAGAACGTCTAGCACTATATAATCCCATAACAAAGGAATTGCGTGGAAGGTAAATGGCTTCTTTTCAGTATAATGTATAGAATTGTAGTATTTGTACGCTTTATCGAGTAATTTAGCCACACAGTGATGAATGATTGAGACGACTTTTACATGAACCAGCAAACCATCCAAGATTGAGTGAGTATATACAATGGACAGTACTCCTTCAATAATACGGTACACTTGAAATCTAGTTTCATTTCTTAATGATGATGTACTGTAGTTGAAATTCCAAATGATACTTCACTCTCTATCAGATGTGGTTCTCATGCAGATAACCTCAAAGTTACTGTATCAACCATGCTGATAAATTGCAACAGCACTGCTTGAAGTCTGGGGTGATCTTTCTGGTTAAACGCGAAGAAAAAATCACTAGGCAGCCTACATTACACCGAAATGAAACCATATAACTTTCACACAATCTTGGCCTACATTAGACACTCTCTTAGCAATGCTTGATAACACATGTGGCCTACTGTATAGTTCCACAGCTAAATACACAGTCTCAAATCAGTGAAGCATACATATGTACGTACTATCTTTTTTTTTTGCCTGCTCATGTCTGTAACTAAAGGCACTTGTAATAAGTGCATCATTGTGTACCATATAGAAGAAAACAGTATTGTCATTTCATGGCACGCAGATCAACCAAATGTGTAGTCCAAGGTACAAGTTATCGGTGCCAATTTAAGCTCCTATAGTAAGCTGCTATAAAAATCAATTCTTTGCTCTTCCTACTGTCTAGCTCCGTAATTCCACCGTAATGGGCTAAATGTACTGAAGCAATAAAAAGAAATCAGAAATGGTAATCTCACAATGGGTAAAATCTAAATGAGACTTTGTGTATTGACAGCTTCATCTGTAAGACAGACTCATAGAGTACAGGTTGCCTAGAGTTACTGCATTGTGTAAACAGCATACTTTATGTTTGTAGTGTGTGGTGTGTGTTTATGTTTGTGTGTCTCTCTGTGTGTGTATGTAGTATGCATTCGTGTGTGCATGCATGCATGTTGTGTGTGCATGCATGCATGTTGCGTGCGTGCGTGCGTGCATGCATGTTCTCTGTGTGCGTGCGTGTATGTATATTGTATATACCAAGCTATATTATCAATGACTTGTTGTTAACTTGTTACCCAAAATGCAAATTCTGTCTGTCCATGCTTTATACAAGAGGTAAAATTTCAAATGGAGTTTTGTTTCTGTTGTATTTGTTTCATATGATATTAATACTATACCAGTATGCCATACCTTATACTATTCTTTCACTGTGTAGGGTTGAAGACTGTCCATTTCTGGGCGCCAGCATTCAAATGGGTATGATGTTTGTGTTTTTAGCACAAAGTTCTCTTTTGCACATTATGCATTCTGACTGACTAATGTAGTGGAACCTCTATATAACGGACACTTTGGGATCTTGATTATAAAAAGGTTTTCCTTTTCCAGAGGTAAAATTGTATTAGTAGAAGTGTATAGGGATCTCAAAAACTGTCCTTTATAGGGAGGTTTCTCCTTTAGATGGGAGTCCTTTTAAGAGAGGTTTCACTGTAGAAATATACCAGAACGGTAGTTTGTATTGTGAAGTGTCTTACAGTATGATACTGATACAAGTCATGTATGGTTTAGCCAGTATGCCTGAAACAGTGTATCTGCACCTAACAGCTGTGCAGTGACAATATGACATAATATGATACAATACATTTTGTACAAGCAATCCTTGGTGCATATATGTAGGTGGCTGATAAACTTTCAATACCGCTATTACTCTATAAAGAGTCTGGTAACGACCCAGCAGCCAAACCGTGCAGGGGTGGTGGATCAAACCAAAGAGTGGGGGGAGCAATAGCGAGTTTGAAACATACACCAGTGCAGAGATGGGGTTGCCATTCTGAGGGGTCTGGGGACATTTCCCTAGAAAAATTTTAAGATGCGACTGTTCTACTAGAGTAATTGACTGCTCTATTACTCTTTTGTTACCAATGATAACCAATACTAGTGGAAGGTCATGCCCCCCACTATGTTATAATCCAATACTTGTGACTGGATTGATTGTAGAGACGCTTCTCATACTGTTCTTCATTTGTAATGCTGTGTGTGTAATGGGCGGTGCATAGCTGAAAACAAAGTGTAATGGCCACCTCCCTTTCCATTACATAATTGATTGTTGGGACATGCATCCTGAAGCAAAATTACTTTTATGACATTCCTAATGCCATTCTTTCCTTTAATGGGGTATAATTATGTTACTAAAAAGTAAACAAACAAGTAGAAGGAATTTAAAGTAGGATTAGGGATCAAAGAAAAAAAAGCAGTGAAACAAGGGAATAGTAGGCTGTAGATATACTAGTGGAGTTTAGGGATTTAATATCCATTAGTATATCTGTAACCTTCCTTGTGTCACCACTTTTTAGCTATTCCCTCCTTTCACTACTTTTTTTTATCCCTAATCCAACTTAAAATTCCTAATTTTTCCTTCTACTTGTATATTACAAGTGTAGTGAAAAATAACTCATAAGTGAGATGAAACAACTTGCAATGTCACCATAGATAGTGCTGGGGTAGATTATCAAACTATGTAGAGATTCTCCCAAAAATAACACGCGCTGCCTAAAATGCATTTGGAGAATACTTTCAGCGGAAAGAACTGGAATACGAAGGAACTAGTCCATGATGCATGTATTGCACGTACTAGAAAAGGCACACCTCGGGACAAAGCAACATCAAACAATGAAGAAATCAAGCCCATAGCCTTATCTATTGCCGAGTTATGCTTGGCTGGAGGCATCAGTTAGTTAGTCAGTCAGTCAATCAGTATAAAATAGAAAAACTTTAAAATTCCATAGAAACATTTTGGAAGGGTTTGGGGGTTGGTCTGAAGACATTTTTGGGCTTGGCTGTGCCTAACCAACATTGCCAAGCTTACATGAAGGGAAATTGAGGCTGATTTTAGGGTGATATTTTTGGCTGGAAAGGCCCAGTTCTTCATGATCTCTAATATGCAGTACTACTGTACTGTAAGTAGGATAGTGTTAAAGTATCACACACATGTGCACTGCTTAGACTGTTGACTTTTTTCTCAGGGTCTGGTCATCGCTGGACTGGCTGATGCCGTCACAAGACCTCCAGAGAATCTAAGTGTTGGTCAGTGTTCATCACTAGCAGCTACTGGTAAGGAAGATTGTGTGATGGTGTAGTGGATATACTTAAGAGGAACTGGCCCTTTCTACTGTACTTTTCTGTACATTAAAAGCTTGCGTGTATGACTACCAATAGTGCACAATGTTTGTTTGGAGAGGTATTATGCATGGACCTATGTGCTAACATTATAAAGGTGATCTGTGAAGTGACCAAGTGATTAACTAGTATATAAATTATTAATTTAAAAATGAGGTAGGGATCCAAGTGATAATGAAAAAGTAAAACAAGAAATGAATGGTGGACAGCTCTGTGAGAAAATCCCTACATTGGCATGTTATGACAATTATTTTGCTCAATGACTGAGCTACTGTATACATCATTCATCTCTTGTTTTACTTTTATTTGTTAGATCCCTACTTCATTTTAATATACTAATTTGTTTCAGTTGTGTGACCGTTCTGTTAGAGTAACTGCTGTTAGAGTACATTAAGTAATCCTCTTGGCTACAAAGGACGTGGTCTCTATTCACCATGCTATCATTCTAAATACAACTAGACTAATAAGAGGATGAGGTCAGGAGGGGTACGACACTCATGCGCAAATACTAATCATATTACATAAACTACCAGAGTACTAGTTAAAAAGTATTTTGTAGACTTCAGGTACACGTTCATAGTGTTATATCAGGCGTGAACAGCTGTATATGGTCATTACAAGATTGTTGTAACCCTTTGTGGGAACTCCATGACTGCCATTTGTTGTTATTACGTTAAGTCTAGTTTCTCCTTAACACGACCATTTATAGTCACGAAATTCACATCATTGTAGAGTACTAAAATAAGAACTTCAATATCACTTATTCCCAGTGACCCCCACCATCAGTATAATGTACAGAACCTATTGGGCTCATGTGAAAATGTTTTTTGATGTAGTGAATTTATACTGGTACATGTAACGCATGTATTACCTCCCTGGGGTGAGGTTATTGTGTTCAAGTACAGTGCTCCTTTGATTATCTGACCCCCTTTGGACCAAGACATGTTCAGGTATTCAAAAAGTTCGGGTAATCAAAGCCCATTCATAGAGCCCTTTTCAAATACTCTAATAGAACATACATCGTAAACAAAATACTCTAATAGAGCAGTTATTTCTACTGTTTGGATAGCCAAGTGTTTGGATAATCAAGGGAGCACTGTAAATAGAAAATTAAAAAGTGTGGTCTTAGCAATCAATTGTTATTAGTCAATCAAGATTGTTAATGAATGTTCTCAAACCTATTGTGAAGTTACAAGTATCTACCGAGTGTCCACTACCTTTTACAGTAGCATAAGCACTTTAAATTATTTTGTGGCATCTAAATATGCCGCTCAAGGAAAGTGTTGAAAATTAATGCCTCAATATGGTTCGTTGCATAAAGAAGACGACGACTAGCCTGATTGAAGATGAAAGGAAAGACAAGGAGCTGAGGGCACATACTCGTAACCCCAAAAGGCACATGCCACTGGTGAGTTTGTTATTGTGGCATATAATGGTGGCTGTGCACTGCCTCCAGCCTTGCGACTGTGGTCAAGCATGCTGGTAGACCAAAATTTGAGTTTTGGCAAAAAATCCTATATCCAGGTGTATTCCGTAAAGGTGATTAACATTGTGTAAGATGTCTCTGGTATAATTTTTAAGAGGCGGCATGCATCACTTTAGGCTGATCTCTACTTAAACAGTACTGCTGTGCTATTTGATGTGTGGATGCTTTATTTGAGAGTTATAAAGTAGTCTTTGAAATACTCTTGTACTCGTCTGAATGAGTTTAGATATTGAGACTTGCCTGTAGTATATAAAGTCTATGAATTACACTATAATTACCATTTGCATATTATTATAAATATACGGGATCAGGACATTGTACAGTGAATCAATCTACAGTGTATATTTGTGTGTTATGTAGAAGGAGCACTCACATTTTTATTTGTATCTCTCACATGTAGGTGTTATCTGGTCACGCTATTCACTGGTGATCATACCTAAGAACTATACACTATTGAGTGTTAATATGTTTGTTGCTCTCACTAACTTCTATCAACTTGGGCGGATATGGAAGTAAGTTGATGTGCATTTGAAGGACTCAGTATTGGTAGTGTAACTATTAAAATTGTCACTTATATACTTTTGAGTAGTTTTCTTTGTTTACCCATACACAGCCAGCACATTCTGAAAATTCTGTGAATGACTTTATTGTGAGCTAGCTCTGTAGGCATTAAAAGTTGGAAGTATATACTGCATTTACAGTGTAGAAATAATGTAGCATTTTGGGTTGAAAGGTGGCATGGCCAAAATATGGCAAATAGTGCTTTACTTTATATGCCGTGTACGTACTTTAGAATTTACATTAATCAGATACAGCTCTGAGTTAATACTTCACAGAAATAATTCTCATTGAGTACACATAATATTATTGATAGGGCCTGTGAAAATTAACACATAGTTTGATCATTGAGCTCATTTATCTAACACTATAGTTTCTACATATTATAGCGAGGTGGGTATTTGTTAGTTCCAACATTGAAACTGGCTTGGATCATCCAGATTACTCGATTTTTTCTGAGTGAAAGTAGCTATACAGCAAATACCTTGCATTGTTTTAGCTGCTGGAAGATGGTAGCTTCTGGGTCATTTGGGTTCTGCCTCATTGAATATCTAGAGGATAAGATTGTGTGTGATAACAAGCTTGTTTGTACTGATGGAAATATTGGAGCTATGCCCACTTATCAGGGATGTGTGTTCACTTTGTTGCTGTCTGTGTAGGCATAGATTTAGTCACACCCACTTATTGGGATTGTGCTGTAGGTATATGTTATAGTTATATCCCATTACAAGGGGTGATATCATAGTTACTACACAGGTCCAAGGCAAAGCCAAGGACGAGTATAATAAAAATGACATCATCCGAGTACACGGGATATAACTATTTTTTATCCCAGTGCATGACAGTTTATGGATACTACAGTGCAAGTTCCTGTTTGAGTTCCTTTGTAGTGAGTTTTAGTTCCTTAAGATTTAGTCTGAATTTTATTTCGTAGCTACTCATATACAGGCTATAAACTGTGGCAATGGCCATTTTTACAAAGCAGCAGCTTCCAGAAGTACAGTATCATTCACTTTTGTCTCGGGTTGGTGGAGTGGTGTGCAAGGCCTATAAAGTGGTGAGGATTACTCCTGAGATAGAACAATGGAGCCGGAGGGTATTAAAAAGAGTTGATTCTTCACCATACACTGCTGGAATTGATTGCTGGAGCAACTGAAAATATTTTTTTATTCCATTGCAATAGTACAGTGCCACTGTGGGTGTGATTCCATATTTAGACAGCCACATGGCATAATTCCCTTAAGTAGGCATGGTTCCATGTTGTCTATAGGCAGCAACATGCAATCCATACAAGTAGGCATGACCCCAGTGTGTGGAAGTGTCAAATTGCCGCTCTAGGTGATGACTATCATACAGCTATACAGAGCGGCTCTGCTACTGTGCGTTAAATTACCAACTTATCACCTGTGGTTGAGCCAGTCATGGTATTGTTCACCAATGGAGTTAATAGCCTAATACGGAAATGTTAATACAAAAACACACCAGTACAGCACATACACCTGCTAAATCTTATGTTAATGCATTGCACACACTTATCAATCATAGATTATGTGTGTTTAAAATACTCTTTGTTAGCTATTCACTTTCTATGTCCATAGTGTAATAACTTGTATAGTTTATGTTATAACTCAGGACTAATTAGTGGAGCTTGAGAATTACGGACAACATTGTACCCAAAACTATACCTATGTCAAAATGCAGCTCTTGTTGCTCTCCTCTGTTTTTAATTAATCCTGGATTACTATTTTGGTCACAGTACTGACCCCTGTAATCTGTCGTGGCTCTAATCATGTACACATATTTGTAAGGAATGCATATTTACACAAAATGGTGCATGACACTGTACAGAGAGACTTGTCATTAACATACGAGTATTACCAGATAGTTTATTTAGTGTTGGTCTTGAGGAAGTCTAAATAACCACCAACAAAAAGTGCTTTAATTTTTTTTTCTGTGTACTGTCAAGAGTCCATAATAAGACTCTTGGTACCGTATAGCTGGTAATTTTCGAAGGGTTTGTATTTTCGGATATTTCGAAGAGGCCCTTCTCTTCAGAAATGAATTCCCACATCCAGTTGTTCTTTGAAAATAAATTCCCACAAGTGAAAGCATGATCCAACTTTCAGTGATTTGCTTGTGTATTCCTAGAGTTTTAGCTCATGATAACGGGTAAACTGTATCATTGCTGTACCAATAACCAGAAAACAAATGATCCAGAATGGGAATTGATGCCGTCTGCTCTAGAATCTATGGTAGCTAGATAGCCAGCTAGCTCACATACGATTGAGCACGATTGAGCCAGTGAATTTACTCCACTCGAGCCTCCCTCAGTCTTCTCTCCAGTGCACAGGGATGGGAATTATTCCATCAGTAAGTCAGTTTTTGGCAAACATTCACGTATCTTCATAATTTGTGACACGAATTTCTGTTTATTTGAAATCCACCCGGACTTCAAAATATGCACTTTTTGAAATTAAAATCCTTCGAAATTCAGATTTTGCATCTTGTGCAAAATTTTCTGCTCCGAAATAACCTGCTAACCCACTATACATTAAAAAAAATTTTTTTTTACATTCTTTGTGATACTGTATTTGATTATCTACTTTCAGTGAACCCATGCACAGTGGGCATGCATTTGGGTTTAATAGCAACAGAAATATGCACTTGCACATGCAGACTTTGCATTCTCTAAAATTACTAACACATGTGACAATTTTTTTTGATTTATAGTTGTTGCACATTGAGCACATGTATTACTTGTTAGTTGATTGGTTGGGTACTTTATTTACTGCAAAATTTCTTTATGTAGCCACAACAAGAGCCAGAATCAGACCCCAAAAGGACAGTGATTCAACAGTTGCTGCATATATCATTTTTAGAAACGCATATTTATATATTCCAGATATTGTATATGGTGTGCTAGGAGTACTGTGTTGCGAACATTGTTTTTGTAAAATGTGTTTTTATTTTGCTGACCAAATAATGTGATAAGCTATGCAACAGGTGTAATATTTTTAGCACCAATATAATATTTGTGACTGCTGGAGCACAAACTACACCCACAAGTCACATCTCAGTGGTAGAGTAGAATATCTACGAAGCCAATTAAATAGTGAAAATTGGATGGCTATAGGTTGCATAATGTTATTAAGTTATGTGGGTCATAGTAAAACTTTGATACCCACACGTTCATGTCAGTCACATATTATAAGGTCAATTGAACAAAGGAGATATTCATCTGGCATGCAATCTACTAGTATGCATGTAGATGACAATAGGAGCATTTATAAAAGTGTGACCAAAGCTTGATTTATGCTACTATTTCTAATAAAAATAAATACTATACAAATCAACAATAATTATTAATAGGCCTTGCATTGTGTCCACATCTGGATTCTGTCCAAAACTGATCAAGTCTGTTCTTAAATCCATTGATGTTAATCACAGTTGAGGGTAAACTGTTCCAATGATCAATGACATTGATTTAGATCTGGGCTTGAGTAGTTTGTAATCGTGAAATTTATTAGTGCTTTTGGGAATTTTTGTGCTTAAGTGTGAATCTGTATGACTGTCGGATGGACCAAACATTATTTTTCGAGAATTTGATAGTGTGTGTCCAAGGATTCACCTCACTCAATTATGTAATTTACTTCATCAATAATGATGGTCTCTCTCTCATTATCAGTTTAAATTTGTACGTATGTTTGTAATTACCTGCAGTTGCATCCCCTTGAGGTGTAATCACTGTATTAAATCTGGCTGTCTTTCTCAGTAAAAATCCAAGATTGAGCTACCTACAGATATCAGATAAGTGATCATCGCTAGCGTTTTGTATAAGACCACTCCAAATAAATTCTCTGTTTCCCGTCCACCGCCCGCATCTGGTTACTGTCACAGCTCTAAAACTTCCATTATTCCGTGTTCTTCCATTATTTTCCGGTTATTCTTGTGTACTGACAGGCTGCCATCTCGAAACGGTGTCAGCTCACGTGCTATCAAGTTGGCACACACTTCACATTTGTATCATTTTTGCAACTTAAAAAGGAAGGAACAAGCTTAAGTGTGCTTTTATGCAGCTTTTTATGGTTGTGCCAGGTAAATAATGGCTTGAAAAGCTGCCAATCTTATAATGGAAATGGACCGCCCGCCCGCATGATATGCACTGCCGAATACATTCTAATGAACACGTGATTTTTTCATACGTCATGACGGTGAACGGAATGCGAATCGATTCATTACATGGACGGTAGATCAGTTACGAGCAATTCTTACTAAGTGACATATCCTTCTGCCTAAGAAGTAGTACATCCGGCGAGAAGAAGCAGGCCCGTGGCTTTAGTGGCGAGTTCCAGTTCGAACATTCATTCACTGCCCATACTTTTATATGAGTTTTTCGTGGCCTTGTGGTAATCGTTCACGACAACAGAAAGCCTGCTTGTAGCTTAAAAGGCGAGTTATACTTCGAGCCGCATTCACTACCCAGTACTTGGAATTTTCGTAAATCTTCGATAGTCGTTCACCGTCAACTTTTTTTGGAAGCGCCGCGCCGCTGATCATTTTTCGTTCGAATAATATAGCATGCATATCCTCTAATATGCCTGAGTCCAGGACGGGAAACAGAGAATTTATTTGGAGTGGCCTAACAGAGAGCATCTGGCTCTACAGTAGCTACTGTAATAGTAACATCTTTTTTAAAAATCTATGATTACTATATTTTTCCAAGACCTTGCTTGCCGTGTACATAGTATGGGGTGTCTATTATCTATGCTGTGTACAAAGCTCCATGCGCTAACAATGCGTACGCATCTGACGAATAGGACGGTGCTGATTCGGTTTTGCACGTCGTTTTATTCAGTTTAGTACTGATTAATGAACAGTAGAAGACTAACACAAGTATTACCAGTACATTATTTAACTATCTATCACCTAACTTACAAACTTCGTAACTGCGCATTGTTAACGTAGGGCGCCTCGCACATGGTATTTTCTGTCGGTTATGCAATATTAGACAGAAAATACGCTCTCCGCGGTACGTTATTGCGCATGCGTGGCGGGATAATTGGGGGTATTTAAATGAATGGTTGGTTGCTAGGGCAATTCTAGGCCGTTTACCAAGCTACTGTTGCTTCATTTTTTCCTCGTTCGAAATGTCTGCTACTTCTGGAGTAACTGTCACGGTTATAAACCCTTTATTTATTTTATTTATTTATTTATTTATTTTATTTATTTAAACTTTATGGTAGAAAACTACCAAAGGTCTGCTGGTTACTTGTACCAGCAGCCTAACAAGACTTACGTACATACATACACTTTAATTAAACTGATTAGTTAGCTACAAAAATTCAGGAATCTTGTGGGATAGTCAGTTAGCTACTGGAAGAGTCCATTGGAATGAGCTGATGAGACTGAGATAGGACAAAAGTTGAATTTATGACTTGGCCATGAAGTTTCTTGTGTACAAAAATTTTGTTGCTTCGAATTTTGATGACCTTGCGATCAATACTATTTTGAATCAATGACCATCTTTCTTTTAGAAGAAGAGACTCAACAAGCCTGTCAGCTTGAGACATGTCTGGTTTTATTCTAATGGTTTTTGGCAGAGATCTTGCTTTTAACAACAGCGCTGATGCATCAATGGATCGGTTGAGTTTGACAAGTAGTGGACGAGGTTGCTTCAATTGCTCATGGTATTTTCCAAGTCTTACAAGGTCACGAATGGATAAAGGACTAATACTGTTTTCTCCTTTAGTGATGATGGATGTGACTTTGTCCAGATCATGATTGAGTCGTTCGTTCTTTGGAGTCCCTTTGCTGCATTCATCTATACCATAGACAACTATGTTAAATTTACGATCATTTTGCGTCTTGTCATCTGGAGTAGCTGGCTTCTTAAAAGTAGGGGCTATGTACTTGTGTTGACAGGTGGAATCAGAAGATTGAATTGGATTTGAAGTTGACTGTGTGGACATTTAGTCACTTCAATGGCTGGTGGTGGAAGCAGTGGAAGTGGAGGAAGCTCCAGCAGCTCATTAGCTACCGCTACTTGGAGACGAATGCTAAACTGGACCGTATCGCCCACATAGTGACCGCTTCCCAGGCAACGACTCAGCAGTCTATTGAGGCCTTAAGGGTTGAGTTTCGGAAGGAACAGGAAGAAACTGCAGAGAGAGCAGCCAAGAAAGCTCGTCTTTCAGCAGAAGTAACTTTCAGAAAGAAAGGCAATGAGAGGCAGTTCCGCTTCAACGAGTCACTCCAGGAACACCTTCGTGTAGCTCATGTGAAACTTGAGGAGGTTACGAGTTCTCCCCCTGTGTCTTCCAAGCTCCGGCAAGTACAACTTGCAATAGAGGAAGGTATGCGTTTGTTGAAATTCCGCCAAAAGGCTATCCGGCGGTTGGCGGACCGCTCAGAGTTCGGTTGGTCTCTGAGTATGACGCAGACGAGTTGGCTGATGATAGTGACGACGAGAATAAGATAGAAAAGGCCGAGAAGGCTGCGGAAAGGAAAGCAGCAATAGCTAAGAAGAAGCGCGGTCGTTCCGCGCAGCAGTCTACCGATTTTGGGCGTGTGAATCAGTAGGATACCGGAAATGGTTCCGGTACAGGCCACACCTGTTGTTCTTCCTGGTCGTCAAGCGCGCCAAGTTTCGGGCGCCTGTTTCTATTGCGGGGAGTTTGGCCATCAGGAGAAATTGTCCCTAGGCACCAGGAGGAGCAGCTGCAGCATCTAAACAGTATCCTTTTGAATGTGAAATACACAGTGACTGTGATTTGTATGACTTACTGCCAGTTGGCAACCCTGATTTTGAAGGGCAAGGCCCTGATGCTGGACTCAATGGTCCTATTTGAGAGTTAGATGTTGATGAACTTCATAGTATACAGGTCCATGCAAGGAGGCCTCAGGAAACATAAGGTTTTGGATAGATGTTTTGAATGCCCCTCATAGGGTAGTGGATGCAATTCAGTATGGCTATATGTTTCCTTTGTTTTCTTCACCAACACCATATTTTGGTTGTAACCATTTGGCTAATTGTAACTTTGTTTCCCTGGCGATCCAGGAATTGCTAGTCAATAACTGTATTGCTAAGGTTGACTTTTAACCTTTTATATGTAGTCCTTTGTTAGTTGTTGATGGACCCAGTAAGAAATGTCTGGTGATTAATCTCAGACACCTCAACCAGTTCCTATGGAAGCAGAGGTTTAAATATGAAGACCTTAGGACAGCTCTGATGTTATTTGAAAAAGGTGATAAGGCATTTACGTTTGACCTGAAGTCTGGTTATCACCATGTTGACATCCACAAAACCTGTTGGAAGTATTTAGGCTTTATGTGGCCTGTGAATAAAGTCCAGACTTATTTTGTGTTTAAAGTCCTTCCATTTGGCTTATCTTCAGCGTGCTACTTGTTTACTAAGCTTCTGAGGCCATTAATTAAGTATTGGAGGGGACATGGTTATAAGATAGTGGTGTATTTAGATGACAGTATTTGCTCTGTAGAAGCTGAAAGGGCCGAAGCTGCCAGTAGATTTGTTCAGGAGTCCCTGGCTTATGCTGGCTTTGTGGCTCACCCTACGAAATCCCAGTGGGTTCCTTCCTACCTGGTGTCTTGGTTAGGATTTGATATCAATCTAGAAACAGGCCAGATTATTGTCCCCACAGATAAGGTGCATGCTTTTAGAAGTTTAGTGTCTTCTACAATTAAGACAGTAAGATAATTTCTTTGTCCCTTGCAGTGGGCCCAGTTAGTCGACTCATGACTCGTAGTTTGTATGCAGTGATTAATGAGTGTTATACCTGGAGTGACATGTTGTCACTGAGTCCAGAGGCTCTCTGTGAGTTACAATTTTGGGAAACAAATCTTCAGGAGTATGACTCTCAGCCTTTATGGTGCCAGCCAGGTGCTGTAAGAATTGTGTATTCTGATGCTAGCGATACAGGATTTGGTGGGTATATTGTTGAACATGGTCAGTATGTGGTGCACGGCCATTGGGATGCTGTAGAGGCCCAACAGAGCTCTACATGGCGTGAGCTTAAAGGTATCAGGCTGGTTCTTCAATCATTGATATCAAAACTTCAAAATTGTAAAGTTAAGTGGCTTACTGATAACCAAAATGTTTCCCGGATTCTTCTGGTGGGTAGTAAAAACCCGGCCCTTCAACAGGAAACCCTAGGTTATGTTCCTTGTGTGTACAATATAGTGTGTCTGTTGAGCCTGAGTGGATACCTCGTACTGAGAACCAGATAGCTGATTTTATCAGTCACATACAAGACTTTGATGATTGGCAATTACACCCAAGTGTGTTTTGCTGGTTGAACAGTAGATGGGGCCTGTGTACAGTTGATCGCTTTGCAAGCTTTTATAATACTCAACTACCTAGGTTTAATAGCCGTTTCTGTAACCCAAGGTCTGAGGCAGTAGATTGTTTCACATGTGATTGGACTGGTGAAATGAATTGGTGGTGTCTCCCAGTCTACCTCATTCCACGATTGCTAAGGCATGCTCAGAACTTTAAGTGCAGGGGTATCATTGTACTACCTCATTGGTCATCCGCCCCATTTTGGCCTCTAATTTGTCCTGATGGTAGTCAGCTAGCTTCTTTTGTCAGGGATTGGTGTGACCTGCCCCTGTTTGACCATTTGTTTTTGCCCGGTAGGTGTACCTCAGGGTTCTTTTCTGGTTCGAGGTCAACCACTTGTGTTCTTGGCTTGTTATTTGATTTTAACATGCCTGTTGGTGGCTCTCTGTTGTTCTCTTAAAACCATGCGTCATATTCATTGAATAGCTAATAAAAAATATTAAAATAAAAAAATAAATAAATAAATAAATTTTTTTTTAAACAAAATTCCTTATGCAAGTTGTATATGATTAGAATGTGCTCTGTTCAATAAGCCAATCCCAGACAGGTAGTATACATAGAATTAGTGTAATGAGCACCCTTCTGCTACACCAACAGTTGGTATATCTACGCATGTTTATAGGTAAGGGCTGTGTGCCAGCCACTGTCGGTCAGTGTCCTGTGATGCTTTTGTGTTAAGCATTGGTTTGTGTTGTTCCAGCCACTGTTGGTCAGTGTGCTGAGATGCTTCTGTGTTAAGTATTGGTTTGTGTTGAGCCAGCCACTGTCGGTCAGTGTGCTGAGATGCTTCTGTGTTAAGCATTGGTTTGTGTTGAGCCAGCCACTGTCGGTCAGTGTGCTGAGATGCTTCTGTGTTAAGCATTGGTTTATGTTGTGCCAGCCACTGTCAGTCAGTGTGCTGAGTTGCTTCTGTGGTAAGCATTGGTCTATGTTGTGTGTTGAGCCAGTCACTGTCGATCAGTGTGCTGAGATGCTTCTGTGGTAAGCATTGGTCTATGTTGTGTGTTGAGCCAGTCACTGTCGGTCAGTGTGCTGAGATGCTTCTGTGTTAAGCATTGGTTTATGTTGTGCCAGCCACTGTCGGTCAGTGTGCTGAGTTGCTTCTGTGGCAAGCATTGGTCTATGTTGTGTGTTGAGCCAGTCACTGTCGATCAGTGTGCTGAGATGCTTCTGTGTTAAGCATTGGTTTGTGTTGTGCCAGCCACTGTTGGTCAGTGTGCTGAGATGCTTCTGTGGCAAGCATTGGTCTATGTTGTGTGTTGAGCCAGCCACTGTCAGTCAGTGTGCTGAGATGCTTCTATTGGTGTGTATTGTGTCAGCCACTGTAGGTCAGTGTGCTGAGATGCTTCCATGCTAAACAGTTGTCTGCCTGTTATTGTGATGGGCTTTTTGAATATTTATTGCACAAAAATCATGTGTATTTTGCAGTGGTACAAGGCCAGATAGCATGGCAAGAGTTATTGTGCATGGAAGATCCCCATCTTAAGTGCTTGGCCAAGAGCTTGTTTACTACAGATCTCAACAGTAAGGTTGCTTCTATAACTAAGAAGTACATGTATGCTTTCAACCGCTGGATGAAATGGGCCCAGTCCCTTAGCAATATCAACATGTTTGCAGTAAAGCCAGTTCACCTGACATTGTATATTCAACACTTGGGAGATTCTAAGCAGTCCCGAGCAGCTGTGAAGGAAGCTACATATGCTATTGCCTGGATTCATCAAATGGCAGGGTTGCTGTCACCTTCCAGCAATCCGTTGGTATATAGAGTGTTGTCTATGTCCGGGTGTATGTGGCTTGCAGTGCTAAAGTTACTTGCCCAGTTGCAATGCTTAAGCGATATATGGACATGGGTGGTTTGTCAAACTCCTCTGGAA
Source organism: Dysidea avara (assembly GCF_963678975.1). NCBI lineage: Eukaryota > Metazoa > Porifera > Demospongiae > Dictyoceratida > Dysideidae > Dysidea > Dysidea avara. The sequence goes on from NC_089277.1 coordinate 11,287,168, forward strand.
TATTGTTCCGTTTGCTAAAAGGGGGTGAGCAGCTGCATCCATCTGGCCAATTGTCACACACTCGTATACGAGAGCTGTTGTTGGACAGGTTGGAATCTCTTGGGTTCTCTAAGTCAGATTTTTCAGCCTTAGGTCAGGAGGTGCTATTGCTGCAGCTCAAGCTAGAATACCAGACAGATTATTCAAGAGGCATGGTCGTTGGTCCTCAGATAGCACCAAGGATGGCTATGTTAAAGACTTAGTTGCTTCTCTCTTAGAAGCTACACAAAGATTAGGCACCTGACCTTATATATACTGAGTCCCGCTCTTTGTACCTCTAGAGTGTGTCTATATACATAGTAAGTGCTGGTGCTTGGTGCACGGCCAGGCCAACCCAAGTGTCTGTGTGTGTCGTGGCATGCAATAGAGTTTAGCGGGGAGTGGTATTTTCTGTCGGTTATGCAATATTAGACAGAAAATACGCTCTCCGCGGTACGTTATTGCGCATGCGTGGCGGGATAATTGGGGGTATTTAAATGAATGGTTGGTTGCTAGGGCAATTCTAGGCCGTTTACCAAGCTACTGTTGCTTCATTTTTATTGAGGGGATGTTAGTGTGTAATGGATGTGATGTGTGGTGTTGACTTCAGTTAATTTTTTTATTTATTTTTTTCCTTTACAGACATTAGCTAGATGATGAGCCTACTCAGTTGGTCTAGACTCTGGACTATTATATATGTATTCATCCATGTGCTTAATCTTGCTTGTGGTTATTGTTATTGCAGTTTGTGTTCGAGAGTGATGCACATGTGGTGCTACAGCTGCATGCATCATGTATGGTTTTTTCCTCCAGCTGTTCTTTTTTACCCATGTGGTTTTTGTTCAGTGGAGGTTTTTTCCCTTGGGGGCAGATTTGGGGTCAGCTGTCTCCAAAATTTAGGCAAAACCAATACTTTATTGTTGTAGACCCTGCTGTAGCATCACTCAGGTCTGCAACTCACTGATCACATGGCATTTATTAATGTGTTGGGTAGTGTTTCCAGTATCTATGGTGTTTCATAGTTAGCTATGGTGGTGTTTTGTAAATAATTATTTTCAAACAATCATTAAACTCTTGCTTGGTGCACGGCCAGGCCAACCCAAGTGTCTGTGTGTGTCGTGGCATGCAATAGAGTTTAGCGGGGAGCCGCAAGATCTTGGGAAAAGAATGCAAGGCTGTAAAATGTGCGCATGCGTTCCACGTGGTGAAAGTCATCGTGCTATAAAGTGTGAAAAACTTGTGCTAGTTACAATGGCTGAAGGAGGTGTAGACCCCGATGCTCTACCCATGTTAGACGTACCTATGATCAGCGTTGAAGACGCTGATTCTGAGCTAGCCAGTGACACCAAGGTTCGTCTGACTAGTTCGATAGTCGATTCGCCGTCTTCAGACACCCAGCCTTGCCTACTAACTGCTTCATTATCCGACTCCGCTTCTTCTACAGAGCTACTTAGAATGGCTACCTCGTCACTCACAAGGTCGAATTCGTTCTTGCCAGCATGGAAACGTAACATAGAGATAGTGAGAAAGACGACCCCACCTCCGCCTAAGAGAAGGCAATCTGCCACAATGAGGATGATATCGAATATCTGGAACAAGTTTCAGACTCCAAAGATTGCACCGATTGGTGTCTGCCTGTCTGACGCTGAATGTGACAGTGAACACGTGCCAATTGTGTACAATAAACAATATGATATACATGGGAAGAGGAAGATTGGGCTCCCAAAGCAAACTGTACTGTTCAACAAGCCAGCTCGAGTATTTTCTAAATTAGTAAAAGGTATAGCTTAACATCTGTATACATGCATGTGCACGTGCATCATGACGACGTACTGTATTACAGGAAAGATGCTGCTAAAGTTCAAACACTTTGATGCTGTGGCTGATATTGCTACACAATATGATCTCTTCAATTTAGTCTCAGATCCAGTTAGAGAGGTAATCAATAATAGTCATTAGCTATAGCTATAACTACTGGAATATAGTAGCATAGCAGAGCATATAGCTATTTCCCATAACCTGCATCAAGAATCCACATATACAATTGCAATGGTCTATGCATAAGGAGGCTATATCTGTATAAATAAATGGTGTCATTAACACATTTTCTGACTTATCTCACTTCTGTGTAGCACGAAATTGAACAGATTCTTGAACTAATGAACATGAAGAAGCCATCACGGCCGATGTATTGGAGTGATGTAGATGAGGTACTTTTGACCCCTTTACGAGTCCAAGCAATGGGATCAGTCATAGTAAGCACAAGTCTTGTATTGGTGAATAATTGAATACATCGGTACAGTAAGATTGCATCAAACACTGAGAGTTTGCTTTTTCTTGACACATTGTTTATTCATCATTTTCAATATTATAGCTATGCTCAGCTTTACTAGTATAAAAACAGGTTCAATAGTAACATGGAAATAATGAAACACACTATACCCACCTTTACACCAATGCATACAGTACACATATAGAGGATGAAAAGCAACATGTGTTGAGTTATGTAGTCATTAATCAGGGTGGCCCGGTACTTGTTGCATCCCAAGCAACATAATATTATACACATGCACAGCTAATGTCACGTGAAAAGGTGGCTACATGAACAACACACAATACTGTAGGCATGCAAGCTGGCAATCGATGAAGGTTGGGCCATCAATATTGGTGGAGGGTTTGGTCACCAAACTACTAACACTGGTGGAGGACTAGCTGTCTATGATGATGTCTTATTTTGCCTGAGTGTGAGTAACAGTAATGGAGGTGTGCAAAACTATATTACTCATCACCTGACGTGTCATTCTCACAGATTTTATCCAATTTCTCTCACATCCATCACATCTTGGTTATAAATGTTGATGCTTACCAGGTGAGACGTTACACCACTCATATAGTAAATCAGTTAGGGATGACCAACTTTTCACTGTGTAAGGTTTTAAAATGAACTCTGTAGAGTTAACATTCCCATACATACCCTTTTACATGCAAGAATACAGTAGCTACCTAGAATAAGAATTCTGTGTGTGCAAATTTTTCATACCCAATTGTTAATGCAGTCACCCTGTTACAAGTATGCTAAAAATATTGGATGTCCAATTACCATCGTTGACTTTTACTCTGAGCCAATCTGTGAAAACCATGGCTACAGTAATAAGATTGCTAAAGAAAGTGAGCTACTAATTATGTATCTTTTTGGCAGTTTGCAGTGTATAAATCATGGGCGTAGCTAAATCCTTTGTTATTGATGTAGTTCATTATGATGGCTACCAGTTAAGTGCTCAGGAAATGACTTCTGACAACTATTTATGTCACTGCAACAAGTGAGTTATGTAAGTATGGGCGTCTCATAAAGAAAACTAATTTGCATGCTTGTGAGGAAAGAAATTTTAAAGGCATTGTCAGTAAAGAAAACTTGTATGCAAAATTATGGAAGTTAATTGTAGTCATATAGTCAGGGGTATGCATCCCCTTAATTTAACATAATAGATATATTAGTGAGAGCCATTCAACATTATTGGTTCAATGTTGTTCAGCCAAAGAAATTTTGTAATGGACCCAAGGGAGGTACCCACGCCTCAACTGTTGCGAATACTCTAATAGAACAGTCAAACACTCCAATAGAACAGTCATTGCATGCATGGTGGTAACTATATAATAACGTAATATACAAGAGTGGATCTAGAGTTCGGAAAGAGAGGTGTACCAGGTTAATAGGCATATATGAGCAGGGAGTCTGGGGGAACAACCCTCTATATTAAGCTATAAACATTATACAGTTGATTTTTTTTCATCAAGCATAAATTATAGGCTCTTTGTTTAAAATAAATTGTAGGGATAAGCAACTTCCATTATGTTTTGTACAGTACTGTTCTAATGCCACAGGCAAAGTTGATTCATAGTTTATTGCCCAAGTAGACATGAGGGCGAAGAGGCCATTTTTTTTACTTATCAGTACAACTGAAAATACCAATAATAAAAGTACAAGCAATGAGTACATCTGTGATAACTTTAAACCCTTTACATTGGCCAACTTAAATCATTAAATTTAATATAATTATATGTTTGTCCTTTTCATTTTTCTCAGGGATAAAATTAATCGGGAAGAGCACAAAATTAATATGTTTATGCGACTCTTATCATAATTGTAAAAGCGTTTTTGCATGACAGCCTGGCTTGAATCAGTTGAGTTTTCACCCTGTTCTGGTATGGATACAATGGTATGGATATGACATGGTAATATATCCATGATATCCATATCCGTCCATACCATTGCATACCATTCCATACCATTTCACTCATACCATATGATGAATTAGACAATTCTGGTATGGATATAAGTATGGACAATTATTTGCATTAAAAGAGGCCTACTTGTTGTCGCACCTACAAGGTAAACCGTTTATGGAATTGGTATACATACAGATTAACCATCATAGCTTAAACCTTTTGTGGTTTAAAAGAAATTGCATTGACAGCTATAGAGTTATGGAGCAAAACCAACCAACTGTAAATAGCAGGGTTGAAATACTCTAATAGAACAGTCACTGTGGGGAAAAGGTTCATGAAAAATGTTGAAAAACCTTATCAGTGTTTGAACCTGGGATCTCTATATTGAACACCCAAATCCTTTACAATTGAGCCACTGCTATCATGGCTGATCATCTTGCTTAATTTCTACTTTATAAATGAAAATTCTAGCTAAAATCTACACAATAGTAAAAGTTCATAATTTCACGTACCAATTGAAAATCTAGATTGTTCTAGAGCATTCTATGTGTGTTCTGTTAAAAAAATTACATTCTATTAAAAGTAATAAACTCTGTAATACAACTTTTTTAGTATTCCGAGCCGTTATTATAGTCAGATCAGCAGGGTCGTACACTACTATTAAGACTCACTCATGCCAATTGTCATCATCATAATCATTATAATAAGTGCTTTGCTAATAAAACTTGTGATGACAGGCTGTAATAAAGGTGCAGGATTTGCTTTGTAAAAATTGAGCAACTGCAACTTATCACATTTTGCATGAAAAATCAATTACCAAATAGAAGGAAACTTTGGTGAGGGTAAACTTTGGCAAATAGCCAGTTAAATTGCATTTGGCAAATAGCCAGTTAAATTGCATTTGGCAAGGTGAATTCAATCTCAATCTTAAGCAAAGATGCTAAGCTCAAATGCTACGAGTAATTGGTGCACTAAACTTAAATTAGCGAATTTGTAACAATTGCTAACTCCCCCTTACAAAGTTTCCCTCTATACGGTACTCTAATAGAAATAGTGTACCTAACTTGGGAGGACTTTACTTTGCTTTAAAACACTATTGCAAATAAATACAGGCACTACATATATATTGCAGTTTTATAGCCATGAACAAGCAAGCAACAATAAATCCAACCCTGTTTACAAACATAGAAAGCCATCATGCTACTACAAATTGACACTTTGAGCTGTCAGCTAAAAGAAGTGGGACACAAAGGAGGACACAGATAGTTAATGATGTATGCATTGTATGCACTGCGGTATGCAAAAAGGCATGCTTTGGGATGAGGTGATGTTGAAGAGTAAAAAATCATACTTGTCGCCTTAGCCGTTGCCTTGCCTGAAGGAATGAGGCAGTCTGTTAGTAGAAAATTCCATTGAATATTTATTTTAATTTTGTAACAATCTATTGAAAGCATTTACAATTTAGGGTTGTACTGAAAGCACTTTTGAGTTTGTAACCAAAACTGCCAAGGTGCCAGGATGGTATTGTGAAGCTGGCTTTTAGGTGATATTTTAGCCAGAATACCCCAAACCTCCATGATCCCTAATATACAGTACTACCATACTGTATTATTCCCAAATGTTTTCTGGAGTGATTCCTGAAATAGTACAAATTGCATGAATTTCTTCTTCAGCTAAAAATGTAACTTCTTGCAAAAGTAAAAACATTTCCTGTATAACTGTTGAGATACCTTAATAGGGAAGTCACGCTTAACTATCGTAGTATGACTACTTTGTTAGAGCAATTGACTGCTCTATTAAAGTTTTCCCAATTTTGTTGCTAGCAATAATGTTTGTGGATATGTCTTCATGACATACTGCAAGCAATAGAGCAAGCCTAAGCAAAATATGTGAATTCTAATTAGTTATTCCAGAAGATCATCTTCCAAAAACTATTTTGCTATAATTGGTACATATGCCCAGTAGTGTCACATTATATGAGAGCAGTCACTGCCTCATATCTATGAACAGTCACTCTTAACAAATTAAATACATGAGGTAATAAATTTTACTATTCAGTATAATTATTATGCTGTTATACAGTGTTTTATAAGACCATACTTTTTAGTTACTATTTAAAATAGTACCATTTTAAAATAATAATATAACATTGGTGGTAGATGGATAGTTGAACTAGAGTCACCACTTTCTTATTGTATCAATAATATTGTTTTCTGAAAAGTTGGCAGCTGACTGCCATGACAGTTTCAATCTGTGACGTGGGTATAGATGAGAAGTTGATATTAGGTGGCCTACAGTACATACTGCTGTATATTTAGCTACATATTGTACTTTTCATGTCTGTTTGTTTCTTATTTAGTGTGATCAAGAGTTATTTCACTAAACCAGATTTTCTGCCATCTCTATGCATTTACATTGGAGGTATATTAAATACGTTGGCTAGATTCTTGTTTCACACAACACATATTATTATATTAATTAACTTTTGGTTTACAAAGCACTCTAGACTAATTATGAATCTTAATCCTCAACTATGGGTTCAGAAATTATGCCACAATAATGGGTTAAAGATATGACAACTATTCTATAATAGAACAGTTGGTGGAATAGTTGTTTACCCTAGTCACTACGCATCTTGTCAACATAAATACCTCACTATTTGCAAAGTATTGCTGTACATGTCGATTTTAAAAGCAAAGAAAATCAGGAGAATATAGTGAGTACATTTTGGGAATAACAAAAACACAATCTTAACTTTTTGGAGAAATTCAGAATAGAACAATATAATGATGAAAATTTTGAGTGAAATTCCCACAAGCCTATCTCCAACTTAGTAGTAAAACCATGATCTAGAATTCTGCCACCAACAACCAAACCTCTATAAGATTGTGTTTTTGTTATTCCCAAAATTTATTCACTATATTCTCCTGATTTTCTTCACTTTTAAAATCAACATGTATAGCAAGACTTTGCAAATAGTGAGGTATTTATGTTGACAAGATGCGTAGTGACTAGGGTAAACAACTATTCCACCAACTGTTCTATTGTAGTATTTTTATGCTAATTGTGTTCCCAAAATACTAGAATAGTTGTCATATCTTTAACCCATTATTGTGGCATAATTTCTGAAACCATATAGTTGAGGATTAAGATTCATAATTAGTCTAGAGTACTTTGTAAACCAAAAGTTAATTAATATAATAATATGTGTTGTGTGAAACAAGAATCTGTCTTTCATGTAGGTACCACAGTCCTGCAATGCAACCCTCACACTGCAATGAAGTTTACCATTCAAGTAATATATAAATAACTTGTATATATAGAAGTACATCATAAATGTAGTGCGTTATGAGTGTCAAGTTCTAGTGTCCACCCTAGCCAATTTCTTAGCTCTTTGCTTCTCAAAGTAAAAATAGTACAAAACAACATCAGTTCTTTAGCTATCTTGTACAAACACTGCATAGCCATTTCTGTGCAACAACTTGTACAATGTAGATGCAAATGTTCAAGATGTGTATATATATAATTTTTATGTATTTAATAGAAAAATAATTTCAGGACTTCATGTTTTACTGTCAGGTTACCTATTATAATTTATAGCATAGCACTAATGCTGATAGTCATTAAGTTTTGAGGATGAAAATTACTTGGACGACTAAGCAATTGCAAAATCCACAAACATTACATCCTTCTAAAATTGTACATATACAGTATAAATGAGCAGGCACTTTTTATTATGATAAAATCATTGCTAATTAAATGTTTGTGTTACAATTGCTCTTGCTGTGATAGTCTGTGCATAGTATTTTTATCAAATAAATGTTGTTGCTATAGGATGTGGTGGCGAGGGATACAATGATTCTTCAGCTAATGCGGGACTACAAAATTCCCTTTGCATTCTTACTGGGAGGTAGCTGTCAGGTACATTATTATACACGCATGTTTTATTATGATTGTGCATTATTAACAATTTGTAGCGTTATGATGTGAAGGCAGCATCAGCTTCAATTTTTGGTTTGTGGAAACAAGAATTACTAGGAAAACTGTAATGGAACTATTGTGCCTTGTGCATGCAATCAACCCTGTGAATGTGCATCTAATTATTGTGTCTGTACATAAATATTATTATTATTATTTTGTTATTATGATTCTACGAAGTGATAAGAGAGAAGATATGCATTTGTACTGAACTTGAATTTGAGAATAAAGTTTGCATTCAAAACAGTTGGTAGGACTTCCCATAGGCACACATTAGGGAAGTTCGGATGAGCTTCCTTGATCAGCAAAAAATATCAAGACACTCTAGAGCAGTGAAATACTCTATATTAAAACAGTCAGTTATTCACATCACATCAGGACTGGTACCTTAGTGCAATGAACAGCTTGACTGCATCCAATATTTTATATCACTGAGTCAAGTAACTGTTCACAGAATAAAGACTTGACCCAATAAGGACCAATCAACAGTTCCTTCACCAGATGAAGTAATATCAAAGGGTAAACTTCACTGAGTGAGTTTTAACAGGTGATGTGTATAAAATTAATGTCTTCATTATATAAGGATGGTTAACTGCTTTTTGGAGTGTCTTAATTGTGCCTTTGTATATAATTAAGACATGAAAATATTTGACCAATATCTAGAAACCTCAGGTACCCTCTTGGAGACATCCCTGCAAACTGGATATGATTTTCAATTATTTGAGATGTAAACTATTTTATGCAAAATGGAATTAATATCTACTTTGCATATCAATGTGATCTACCCATATTGAATTACAAAACTGTGATAGTCTTTAGTAATTAAAACAAGTGCTACACGCAGGAAAAGGCTTACCATTTTTTCACAAATATATTGTGATAGTTAAACATTCGTACTGTAAATTCATGTATATACTTGGGTAGGAGACCTGCACATTGATATGCAAGAGTAGATAAATATCATGTCAAGTAAATACTTGGCATGAGAACCTCATGTTGTCATGATGTAGCCAATACTTTGTGTATAATTCTGTTACAACTCCAGCAAGTATTAAATTTGGGCATGCGAAGCTGATTGATGGAATGTACCATATGAAAGGACACACTGCAAGGAATTGCCACATGCACACTAGAGCTCTGATCATAAAATAGAAACACAAGCCCTTTTCTGGGTCAAATAAATTTAACCCTCTGAGAGCAATGCTGACTGCAATTATACATGTACAATACATATCACTTTAAAGTGCTTTATTACACTAGTATATGCCTCAGTGTCTTGATCTACATGTAGCTGAAAATGATCTGGAGGAGGTCAATGTTAATCAATTAATCCATCATTCATATTATACAATTGAAGTGAAAACTGCATATACTTAAAACAAGGCCAAATCTAGTAGGGTCAGGGAGGCTGAGCTGAGTAGGGCACATAATGCCAGGACCTCCAATAACAGTACAGTTAGCAGAGGAGTACTGAAAGGAATTAAGAAATACCTATGAATGCATATATGGAGCACTATATACAAAACATGCCAATTGCAATCTTTGGAGGCACATTCTTCTCCTACCCTCCCAAGTCCCCACAAGCACCAAGTTTTTCAGAAATTATATAAAATATTAATAATTTATGCTCTGGGAGTGATTTTAGCTCTTCATAATATGAACGTCTTTTAGACTACATACATTGAAACATTCTGCATCAGTAATGTTAAGTGTAGAAAATGAAATAGGAAGATTAATATTATTACTATCATAATCATATCATGTTAACATAACCTTTTTATTATTTAAGTAAGTAAATACAATAAACATAATAACAATAAGACTAAAAAAACAGTTAAATTGTTCTGTTTGCAGATTTTATACATAGCAGGAATGATGTTCTTTAGGTTACAGAATTTCCTATAAACAATTATAATTAATGCTGTTCCAAATGAATGAAATCTTGTTTGTGGCTCTGCTTTCCAATTCATGGTAAATTTTTTCTGTGATTGGAGATTGTCCTGCATAGAGATAGTCAAAATAATTACGATGAATCAAATTATTTATGCAACATACCTGTAACATTGTTGTGCTAGTGTTTACATGGCAATCATCCAGTTGATCTAATCACAAGACAACATCACAACACCACACTATTGTACGACTACCCACCTCTTGTAGAATGCTCATCTTCACTTTTATTATTACTCTCCTGTTACCAAAGTAACAAATAATAGATCACACAATAACACCTCCTATTACTTGTCTTTTCCTCTCCTCCAGTATGGTCAACAATTGCTTGACTTGATCATCACTCTCATGTTCCTCATCAACCCTCACCTCATGGCATACTGCATTGTCCACAGCTGCTTGTAGAACTGCAAAACTACCTGTAGTGATAACAATGGTATACAGATGTATAGGTCATTATACAACTAACACTGTTAACATAAACATGAAACACTTCACTATCATATAAATCACATACAAATCATACAACTACACTATATTATACCTTCCACTGACAGCTCACATTTCACTATTGAGAGCTTAGTCAGTGTATGATTGGACTGAAGACCTTCTGATATTACTATTGCTCCTTCGTCATGTATTTTATTTTCGCTAATGCTTAGAACTGTTATTGTCTTATTTTCCATCAATAGTGTCTTGATGCAAATGGCACCTGTAGTAATCATAACAGTACTGTAGGTACACATTTAGGGGCATGTCCATAAAACTCAGTACTGTATATACAGACACCAATATCATACCTACAGCCAATAATAGTACACAATATAAGACGCAAAAATCATTATAAGTAAATTGACTGGCTAGTGTACAAACCAACTGGACAAATGTCAATACTTCTATAGCTTTATTCTTGTTATTCATAACACTATTGCATACATAATAACCACAGAAAGGTATGTGAACAGCCACATGTAGTATATGTACCTCCCATTGATAACCCACAACTCCACATCATGAGCTCAGTGAGATTAGTATTGTTATAAAGTCCTTCACATACAGCAGCTACTCCCTCATTGCCAATCTGATTACTGCTAATATATAGCACTTGCAATTTATTATTTTCCATCAACAAAGTCTTGATACCAATGGCACCTGTACATGCAGAGAATACAACATTAATCAAGTCTATTAGCCATGTGAATGGGCTTGCTAACATCAGAAATGTGGGCACAAACTACACCTTGTTGCACAACAGGTCATATCTCAGCATTGGAATTTATTCTGCAACTTGTTTGAAAAGCTTATTAAATGTGTAATTCTAGCAAAATTGCATGGCTATATAGCATAATGTAACAGAAGGTTATGGATGACCAAAGATTGGGCAAAGATTACTTCCTCACATTTTGTGGGTCTGGTCACATGTGGTGATTTTAGATAATAAATCAATCAACTGGTTATGTACCTTTCTCTGATATGCCACACCTCCATAAACTGAGCTTAGTCAAACTGTTTCTATTGCATATTTCCTTACAAAGCAATTCCACTTGAATGTCTTGTATGTCATTCCCACCAACATCTAATGCTCTTAATGAGGGACTACCTGTGATTTTAATGGTATTATAACACATACATTAACATGTGGCTTACTTCTCATGATCTTCAATAAATATTTCATTCCAGCACTAGTGAGATTATTATAAGAAAGGTCCAATTCTTGCAATTCAATATTTATGTTCCCACACCATTGTGCTAGTCTTGATACTCCTTTATCTCCAATGTAAGATCCCCACACATTTAATACTCCAATGGGATAATGGCAAATGGTGTATGATAAAGAGAGCAAATCATAAGGGCAGAGAGTAGTGTGATATAAAGTGACTTTTATTGGTGGTATTTTTTGAGGTGATGAATGATTTTGACTTTCACAAATACACTTGGCTGCTACTACCACATGATCATTGTTAGCATCATTCTCATCACTACCTGAAGACAGTTGGGATAGAATGAACTCGAGATCCTCATGTGATTTCAGTCCAGTTAGACCGCACAGCAAAGTTGTAATGTTAGGAAGAATATTAAAATTTTCTTGCAATATGTGGTATTGTTCTTCCTGTGACAAAGCTACACAAATATACAGTGCACATAAAAACTCTTGCACCGTTAAATGCACAAAATTATATGTGACAGAATCTCGAGTTAACTGGTAAATGGTTGCAACCTGCAACAAACCCCATCCATCAAACTCTTCGGTTAACTCAATTCCTGATCCTACAAGATCTTCTTCAGTAAATATTATTTTGGGTTCCTTTACTTTTCCTTCTTTCTTAACACTGCACCATTCAAAGAAGGAACGATAAGCTAACATACATAATAGTAACAATATCTCAGTAATTTCCCTGGGCAAGTCTGGTAGAATATTATGTAATTTTTCTTCAGCAGTAGTTGCTATAGCTAGAGAGATCACTTTCTTCTCAATGCTCTTCTTCTTCTCCCTACACAGGATCATCACTATGAACAATTTGTATAGTTCAGTTAAAGTTGATGGAAGACTCTTCTGTCCATATTTGAAAATTTCTGTAACCATTACCAGAGACATCGGCACATAGCACAAGTCATAAATGTGAGAATAGTCATCTAACTGTTGCAGGAAGGTCTCAACTGCTTGACCATCATCAGAAAACAATGTTGTAACAAATTCTTTGATCTCGTTTTCACCAAACCCTACCACTTCAATTGTTCTGTTAGCAACTAGTTCTTGACATGCATGTGGTCTTGAAGTGATCAGTATTGTAGCTTTTTTCAGTGCAGTAAACTCTAGATCTATTAGCCGTGCTAAAAATGGATCATTGCTGATGTGACCAACTGAGATTTCATCTAATCCATCAAGAATAATCAAGCACTTTGAACCATTAGATTTCTTCACTAACTCATAAGCCTCTTCTCCTATTTTCTCTACCATAATTTCTTCTAGTAGTCTCTGTCGGATTGTCCTCAATGGTATCAGGATTACAACATCGAAGTCATCAGCTAAAAATTCACAGTTGGCCCACCTCACACAGATCTCCTTGACAAGGGTGGTCTTGCCTATACCTATACACAATGCATACTATATCACTACTACATCATTGTTAATACTCACCTGGGCCTCCCATTAATAGTATCAGTCGAGGACATGGATCGTTCTTATAATAGAAGATATCCCTCAGATCACCAAGTGGTTGTTTCATTTTTAAAATTTTGTCCACTCCACCTCTTAGTGTCAGTTGTGTGATCTTGTTTAAATGATCATTCATTAATGTGACATCTTCCTTCTCTACAAGAGCCAATCTCAAATACTTGGTCACTTTATAATACATAGGCCAATCATTTTTAGCAGCAGGTAGATATCGATGTCTAAGGTACCTTGTCCGTAACTCATCAATGGCATTATCCATAATTGTAGACCGCTTACTCTTCTTGACAGAGGGATCACCTGCAAGTAAAGCTGTTCTAGGCCTATGATCAAGTCATGTACAAATTATTTGACATGCTATATCAATACATGTGTGTTTGTAGACAAGAGAAGCCAAGTGTATATTTTACAGGAACCAAGAAATTTTTATATAACTGTAGCTCAGTATGGCATCAGTCATACTTTGGTCACAACCTAACTAATAAATGGATTCAGGTGGATATATCATTTCCTCCTGTAATGACTCATTCTGAACTTGTTGAATGTGTTAAATCTATGTATATAAGTAATGATGTGTGCTAGTAATTAGTGTATGTGTGTCTGGTTTTGTTTTATATCTGTCTGTGCTGTATGTATGTGTTTTAGCTCTGGTAAGAAAGAACGGCTCATGCCGATTACCTAGAGGATAATAATAAATCAATCAATCAATCAGGTGGGAAGATTTTTAAGACTATAAAAATTATGGGCATAACCAGAAAATTGAGCAAGGGGCACACCTGACACTGCTCTGTCAGAGTAATGTGTAGGTGACCGCTTTATTAAAGTATCCCAACTGCTTTTGAAACTCATTTACTAAGGCTGGTGGCTGCATTGCTACAGACTCTCACATACACACTACAGCAAAGTACACTACAAATGAAACGTTTTATTTACTTATTCTATGATAGTTATTTCAGTTGCCCAATGTTACAAAAATCAGTACAATAGTTACATACATGTAGTAAGTACTAGTAACTATAGGTAATTATGCATTAAAAGCAAGAGTACTTCAGTTTTTGTGCTAGTTACATTAAGTAGACACTTTCTGTGCACTGTTCTTCATGATTCAGCTTGAGTAACAGATGTAACAGTTGAAACTGAGCTGAAATGGTTACAGAATTGTTATTCTCAGAAAGTGTACATATACTTATTATATTATAGTCCTCTTCTTCCCTTGCTCTGGGCAAAATAATTATGTTACAAAAGTTAACAAACAAGTATGAAACTAGTAACTAGATACTTACTGTAGTTACCTATAAAATGTAAGTTACATTAGATAAAAGTAACTAGTAACTACAGTAGCTACTTTTCTGAAGTAACTACCCTAAGTCTGTCCAGACACTAGTCCTGGACTGGCAAGAACTGCATGACTACATGTATATTAGTAGTATTCCTGCAAGTGCAACAAAGTAACTAACTTAAAGAAAATTTCATTTACTAATTTTGTGTGTAGTTATTAATCACTTTTCAGACAGATGTAACTACTTGCAAGTTACTAGTTACAAAGCAAGTAACTAGTTATATTACTACTTGTAAAGTAACTAGTTACCCCCAACTCTGGTGACATGTGATCCTTGCTGAGAACTGAACATGAGACCCCTGAATCTAACAATACTGTCCGTTTAACTGTCCATGTGAAAGAAAATTGATTGTGGGAATTGTACTACATTTTATCTGTGTCATTAAATTCTCACCAAGGAGACTCATTTATGCTGTTG
Source organism: Dysidea avara (assembly GCF_963678975.1). Classification (NCBI taxonomy): domain Eukaryota; kingdom Metazoa; phylum Porifera; class Demospongiae; order Dictyoceratida; family Dysideidae; genus Dysidea; species Dysidea avara. The sequence continues at coordinate 11,302,270 of NC_089277.1, forward strand.
TACCGTGGCTTGTTAACGGTACCAAAATAGGTTGTTATTTAAGAGAGCTTCTTTTCTTTGTTTGGTTTTTAGATTCACACAGGGGGCACTATTTGAAGAATCAATGCTGGAACTATCTTTTATGGCTGTCTCAAACTCCCCAAAGGCTCGTAACCTCATCACCCAAGTGAACAATGACCAAACGAACCCACTGAAGAGGAAATAGCCCAACGATACGCCAGATACTGTACCAGCCCCCAGACAAGTGTTAACAGTCTTGCCATTGCTAGCGTTGCCAAAATAGATGTCAAAGAGGACACTGAAGGTTGTAAGTATATAGAAGTTGTATGTGATGGTAGAACTGGTAAACTAATCTTAAACAAGTTTCACAAATTAGAGAGGAACAAAGGGTACACAAAATGTATTGAATACAATGGTATGCTTATTCCCCTCAAGAATTTGTGGCCATAGCAGGAATGAAAGTCATGATATCATGGAAGAAATCTTTAAAGCACAAAGGTCAGCCACTTTTTTTAACCTATCTTAACTCTGGAGCCTTGAAAGATAGTGATGAACAAGTACAAACAGTTTATGACGATGCTGGCTCAGTCAGTCAATCTATGAACTCAGCTTTTAGGGAGCTTGAATCACAGCTGTTATCCTCAAGGTTATTGTCTCATCAGTGGATCCCTGAAGGATTCTATTGAGTCCAAAATCAGATCTCTCCACACGAAAGTCAGTGAGCATACTGAAAGAATTCAACAGCTAGAAGAAACCACAGCATCCCCACATTAAGAATGGACACTCTCCAACCATCCATAGAAACAATGATTAACTCTACTTTCACATCCCTCTTGTCTGAAGAGAAGGAAAAAGAAAAGAGAAAGCTCAATTTGATACTACACCGGATTCCTAAAAGTACTTCAGAATATGTTGCAGAAAGAAGGGTACATGATAATAATCATGTTAAATCCATTCTTCAGGATTACCTTATAATCAATGCCCAAGTGGACACAGTTGCCCGTATAGGCAAAAAGGATCCCGAAAAGACAAGATTGTTGAAGGTTGATGTCCTATCAGAAAAGTTGAAGAAGCAAGTCCTGCGTAACAGTTCAAAGCTAAGAGATGATTCTAACCCCGACTGGGTCAAGACAATATTTATTACACCTGACCCACCCAAGGAACAAACAAAAAACAAGGTGTTAAGAGAGAAACTTAATAAAACAGTCCCAAGATCCTATTGTATAAAAAATGGTCAAATTGTAAGGAGGGAAAGGTACCTCCTCCTACTTAATTAAGTACTCTTCTAACTGTAATATTAACAACAATGATTCAACTACTAATTGTAAACGTTAATTTAACGATCATAAATCTTTTAAGATGACTTCAACTAGCTTAAGAGGTTTGTATTCCAAACAGGAGTCCTTTATATACATGATTAATACAGAAACGCCACACTTTATAGCAGGTACTGAAACTTGGTTGAACCCTACTGTATACACCAGTGAAATTTCCCCCCCAAATTATCAAGCATTTCATGCAGATAGAGAAGACTGGTATAGAGGAGTATTTTTGACTTGTCACAACGCTATAAACTGTACCCAAATCCATATTGAAACACACTGTGAAGCTGTAGCCTGCAAAATTAAGTTAGCAGACAGTCACATGTTAATAGTGTTAGTTATATATAGACCACCAAATAGGGATATACAGTACATGCAGAACGTTTGTAATCTAACTGAACGCTTGTGCTGTAAGTATGAGAATGCTGTGATGTGAATCACAGGCGATTTCAATTTGCCCAATATCCATTGGGACCTTAATTCTGTCGTATCCAATGCCTATCCATTAAAGTTATGCAATATGTTACTTGACACTTTTAGCACCTTTGGGTTTACGCAGTTGGTTGACTCACCAACAAGGGGAAACAATATACTTGATTTATTTGTTACAAACAGATCCAGATTGATCCAGGAAGATAAGGTTTCTCCTGGTATTAGTGACCACGAACTAACTGGTATTGAGTCCTCTCTCATTGCAACCTTAACTGAATCTCAACCTCGCATGGTGTACTTATGGCATCAAGCTAACTGGCAAGCACTTAGTGAAAAGCTTTCTCATTTCTCAAATAACTTTGTATCTAATTATTCTGCTGTCACCCCAATCCAAGACTTATGGAATGCTTTTAAGCAGGAATGTCACAGCTGCTTGGAACTGATACCTCAAAGAAAACTTTCTAATCTCCAAGACATCCCTGGATCAATAAGAAAATAAAGCGCCTTTCCAACAAAAGGAAACGTTTGTACAATAAGGCTCACATTTCCTGCATTGGATCAGATTGGAAAGCTTATAGAGACCTGAAAAAACAAGTTCAAAGTGAATGTCATAAAGCTCACAATGCCTATATCCAAACTAATTGACAGTAATGGCTCATCTGGTAACAAGCGTTTCTGGTCCTATGTTAAGTCTAAGAGAAATGACCAGTGTGAGATTCCCTCGCTTGAGAAAAAATAATCAGATTTATATTCAAAATGCCAACAAAGCCAATTTATTAAATTAACATTTTCCATCAGTATTCACAAAACCCAGTATTCCATCAGATCAAACCCCTTCACTTGAGAATAGTCATTATCCTGATATTACTCCCCTTCTAATAGAGGAAAACAGTGTTAGACTTCTTTTACAAAATCTTGACTCCCATAAAGCACAGGGTCCAGATGGTATAGCAGCAAGACTTATTAAGGAAACCTTTAATAGCATTAACTTTAATATTTAGTGCTTCTATTAACCAGGGAAAACTTCCAACAGATTGGGAAAAAAGCTTTTGTGGTGCCAGTTTTCAAAAAGGGTTCACACACAGATCCCTCTAACTATAGGCCTATATTTTTAACCTGCATCTGTTGCAAAATATTTTAACATATAATAATATCTTCAATTTTGCAACATGCTAGCAATCACAACATATTTTGTAATGAACAACATGGCTTTTGTAAAAATCACTTGTGCAAGACTCAACTACTCAAAACTGTTTACGACTTATCTGCATCTCTAAACTCAAGCAATAAAATTGATCTTCTTTTATTAGACTTCTCGAAAGCTTTTGATAAAGTCTCTCATCTACTTTACTGCACAAACTATCCTACTATGGAATCACAAGTCCTTTACTCAATTGGATAAGTGACTTTTTAAAAGATAGAGTGCAACAAGTATGATTACATAACGACAGAAGCCAGGTTTGCAATGTTTTATCAGGGGTGCCACAAGGCTCAGTATTAAGTCCTTTGCTTTTCTTTCTTTCAGGCAGGCTTTCTTTATATAAACGATCTCCCTAGTAAGGTTACCTCTAAAATTAGACTCTACGCTGATGATGTAATTTGTATAGAGAAATTCATAGTGCAGAAGATATTATTAGACTACAGAAAGACTTGGACATCGTTGCTCAGTGGCAGTGGTGGAGGAAGTAGTTGATATGAGGGGGGCTGACCAGGGGCAGAAATGAACTGAGGTACTGCACTGTCTCTGGTTTGATAAGGTGAGACCAAAAAAAAAAAAAAAGGTTGCAGCCAGCTGACAATAGCTGCCCACCTCATTTATAGTAAACTATGTAAAAATCCTTACATAGCTGGCTACACTCTGCTGTAATACTGTGACTGCTTATGAGAGTGACTGCTCTATTAGAGTATCTCGATCTTTATCACGGTTTTCAGCCCCACTCCAAGAAGGATAACTTTGGCATGATATCATTCTGAGGGGGGGGGGCATTCAGCCCCCTAGCCCCCCCTCCCCCCCTTTCTGCCTATGCTGGCCCACACGTGGCTAATAAAACTCAACTTGACAAAGTGTGAACAGCTGACTATTACAAATAAGAAAAACCCTATAAATTCAACATACAGTATCAACAGTCATCTCCTCTCTAAAGTCAATTCTGCCAAATACTTAGGAGTCACCATTACTCACAACGTCTTGGGATAATCACGTTGTTGCCATATGTAATAAAGCAAACTCAACACGTGCATTTTTGCAAGGAAATCTCAGACAGTGCTCTCCTACTATTAAATCGCTTGCTTACCTCACTTACGTACAACCAATTTTGCAGTATGCCTCTACTGTATGGTCCCCTTTTGTCAGAACTGATATTGCAAGACTAGAAATAGTCCAATGTAAGGCTGCTCATTTTGTCTTCAACAAATTCTCGGCATACTCCAGTGTGACCTCCATGTTGTCTCAATTAAACTGGCAATCACTTGAAGTAATGCCATCATCACCATGTTTTACAAAGTTATCAACAACCTTATTTGTATTGACTTCTCACAAGATCTCCAACCAGTATTGTCATTTACCAAGGACTACCTTAAAAGATTTATCAGTTTACCTGCTAGAATTAACTCATACTATCCCACATTCAATTCGACTTTGGAACTCACTACCTACTAACTTAACTAATGCACCTGACTTAAGCACATTTTGTCACGTACCTCTTCTTTATAGACAACAGTAATTTTAAGTTTACATCTTTTTACATGCACACAACACTCAATTATGAGGTATGTGCATTAAACAAAAATTACTTCATTTGGAATATCTTCACTATTAAAGATATCTTCACCATTAAAGCTCGACCTTTAAGAATTTAATCCCCAGAGGAGTTATATCAATAGCTGATTTTCACTCATACACACGAGATTGACCATCTTGGCACACGTGATCCCATATATCACGTTATTATCGTTATCTTTTCAGGTCATAAAAATAGACAGTTGGTCGGGCCCACACAACATAAAATCCAATACGTATGGCCCAACCATGACTTAGCATCTCTACTGTTCAGAGACTCAGGAAAACAGATTGTGCTTGTGGCCATTGTGTCCCATATTTCAGTAACACTGTAATAACTCAATGCAACGATAAGGACTAATACAACAGTCAATATCAGAATACAGTCAATAATAAAAAGTTACACTACAGGCACATGACTGGGAACCTCGAGTCACGTGACAAATCACAATATACAGAATAATGCAATATACAATATTGTTTTCTAACCTACTACACAAATCTTGGGCTGAACCCCCTGATAAACTAGAACTTGAAAATTTATTTAACTTTATTCAGCATTGTGATTAAAAATCACAAATCCTCTGTCACATGGGACTATAATTATATGCAAGACCACAATCAAAGCAGGCATGATACCAAAACAAACACAATTACAGTAATTAGTGCAATTTAAATTACCGCAAGCAAAAAATATTCTCTGAGGACAAGCTGATAACAATGCTATGGCACCACCCAAAAAGCTATGGCTAAAAACCATCACAGAAACATCATACGTGACAAACTCACCTTTTAACGGAATAGTCTTCCAACATTAAAAACTAGCAAACACTCAGACAGTTGGATTTTTTAAATCACAAAAACAGGAATTTTGGTCAGCCTGCCTGCTTGTATGACCACATTCACAAGGCTAGAGGTTTAATAAAACAATGCACAACCAACATGTCATGCCATAACAAACTCACTGGTGGCATGTGCCTTTTTGAGTGTTTGCCTTCTGCTCTTTGCCTTTCCTTTAATCCTCAATTACATATATAGTTGTCTTCTTTATGCAAGGAAACCATACCAATGAATTTCTTGAAGCCACAAAGCAATTTAAAGCTCTTTAGCAACTGTAAGTGGAGTAGATACTTGTAGCTGCATTTATAAAACGATCACATGCATGCCACTCAAAACGATCAGAACATGCCACCATGTGCTTAACAATCAGAACATCGTGACCATTCCCCCCATGACAGCAATTTGATTTTTCACCAAGAACTATATCAGCTAGGCTTGAGTTGGACTGCTTTTGCTGGTTGCTTTTTCCAAACCCATGGTGACTTGTACAAGCAATCTGGGGACTTAATGGAGCTCTGGCCAACCTGGGAATGGTGTATAGCTCTATGATGTTGAATAAAAACTTTTTTTTGTAAATTTCTTTCATCTTGAGACCTGAATGGCCTTGGCCTAATTCATCCCTGCACATTCCTTTTGTAAAAAACCTCCTCCCCTCGCCTCCCCTCCACTTCCTCCCACAAATGCACCACCTCTGTTGGAATAAAATCAGCCTTGAGTTAAAACTATCTTAAATGGTGGGAAACTTAGTTGCTGGTTACTTATACAGCGGATGCTCTGGAAGGTAAGGAATTAGTGTAAAACGTGTGAAAATTTAGTACACATAGCTTTAACCATTGGTAAGCTACAACACACTAAATATACTTAAAACCAGTGTTCACCAATACTTTCAAATCAGCAATAAGACTGGTTTTCCCAAACTAGGTCACATTATATTGAATCCCACCAGTGGCGTAGCTACCATTGAGGCAACCGAGGAAGCTACCTCGGTAAAAATGCTCAACAACAGGCTGAGCAGGCCTGAGTTTTGGCACCCCAAATTTTCTACTCAAACATTACTAGACAGCATTACTGTACCCCAGTAGCTGAAAAAGTGGTCCAACACCATGTCATCATAGGCTCCAGCCCTGCTTAGTGCTACAGATTCTGTGTGGCTTGAATTTGTAAAAGATCAAGATACTCTAATAGAACAGTCATTATAATATACTCTAATAGAGCATTCAAGGTTATAGCCACTGTTCTCATTACACTGCTTGATTATTTATATTTATGTTAATTGTCTATACATTACTTTTCAAAAGTTCCAATGAGTCAACTGCATGACATCACATTGAGTTAATTGATCATGTACAATTAATATGCATTAGCAGCTACAATAAAACAAATAGCCATTTCAAAGCAATATTTTCAAAAATTTCTTTGAGGAAGCATTCCCCCAAACTTCCTAGCTTGACATGCTTAGCACATGCAGTTGAGCATCACATGAAAGAGATAATTATCTCTGACTTAAACATCACATCAGATCAATAAAAAGTAGTGTGCATGACTGTGACCTCCGTTGCAGTCCATGGATGGCCTGGCCGCTCAAAAGATCTCTGGAGTAAGTTGTATTGCATGCAATTATTAAACTAGTCTAATAATTGAAGCATGGTATACTCTATGCTGGAGCATTACTTATGACATGTAGAAAAACGCTTAGTCTTCTAAAACAGTTTCCTCCATCCAACCAGATAATCAACCTGCAAATGCTGTACCACCCATACTTCAAAGTAGTTGTGAATCAGTTGAGTCAGAAGCAGACCCTCTCAATTTGGTCAATGTATAAACTTTGCCTCGGTAAAAAGTTTTTCCTGGCTATGCCACTGCCCACAATACATTATGCAATGGTCTTTTGAATGTAATATTGCATGATTGCTGGAGCCACTACTGCTGTGAAAATTAGCTGAAGTATTCCTCACACTGCACACATTTTAATGGAGGCCTGGTTTTATGGTCATTTGTGTTATTTTATGCATTTGACTAATGGAATATATATCACTAAATGTTGACTGTTTACAGTAAATGCATGGACTTGTACTCACCACCTGGCTATGTTGAATTTGAATGCAACTACGACCAGAAACCACTCCACATACTTCATCAAATACCTGGAATCCTGGATGTACAAGGGAACATACAATTTATAGTCTCATCAGCCAGACTGCATTTTTCAACAGCCAGGCACAGCTGTGTATTTTTTCTTTTGTCATGTGGTCAGGAAAATATAGCACAGAGGCATGTACAGTGCTATTCAAGTAATCAGTTAATGGATCATGAATATTATTTCATGAATAATTATGGTAGAGTGTGTATTCATATGATGGTGTCATGATATATATTAGTACTCATAGCTGTGATTCAGCACTGTCACTTCTGCAACTGTGCGATAGATAACAATATAGTACTCACGTGATTAGTTGCACTAGGATGTTTCACAGTGCTTGAGTTTAAGTTGTGTATTCAATGATAGGATAGTTGTTTATCTATCACCAAAAATTGTGAGGTTTTCTTTGTAAGGTATGAGATCATTGTGTAGGCATGATAGTTATGAACATACATGGTTATAAATATGAATAGTTGTTTTGGCCTCAAAGTATATGTATAGCAGGTTACAATTACCTTTTATATCAATTGAGAGCTGTAGCATAGTTGTTGTCAATGTTACAAGTCGTTAAGTTTGTGAGGGTACGGTACAACTTATTTTTCATTAAGTATCTGTATATTTTAAGTCACCAAACATCAGCAATATTTTTTATAGAGAATAAACCAACACCTCACCCTATGAAACAAAGTCAGTTTTGCACTCTAAACTGCTCTTGAACAAGTATGGCATATTAAACAAAATTCCAAGTCTCTTATGGATTTATTAATAAACCCACACTATAACCTTCCATTTCTGGAAAATAACTGGCCAAACTGGTACCAGCATGAACATCATCCATCTAAAACTTGTACTACTGTATGTTGCTATTGGACATGTCCCTACATTGTTTTTTCCGACAAACAGTCGGACTACAGTGTAGAACATTCCTCTCATTTCCTCAACTCCTCCTTCAGGGAAACAGTACCCTTCGCCTCCACCCCTAGCACTTGATGATGAAATATCAATAATACAATGAATAGAACAATTAAGTGAAGGGCACCTGACCTTCAAGTAAGGTAAAGAGCCTGATGGCTGGCCAGGCAGACACTATGGGATCCCCCAAGCTGGAAGGTGTATCATAGGTATTATGTGTTGTAGCTAGGTAGATCTGTGACCACAGTCAAAGTCTTAACCTGCCAAACTTTGACTAAGAGCATTTTCCAGCATGTGATCTGTGATATACTAAGTGATATTTCAGTGTTTTTTGATTGTGCGTTTGCTGTCGCCATTGAATTTTAATGGCTTTGACCTGTGACTAAGAGTTTGACCACAGTTTCAGATCTATGTATAGTAGTAGTAGTATTTACAGTGAGTGCCTGTATGTACATGTCACCCCTTGCCCAATCAATGAATGCCGCAGGGAAAAGCCGATATAGGTAACACAACTGTAGGAACACCCTTTTCAGAAACAGTACATAAGTCAGGCGCTTTATAGATACATCCACTTATTCACTAGACGCCCAGTCAGCGGTTAAACCGGGCCATGCTATAGCTTTCCCTATTACCCAGCATACATAGCTACTTACATTCAGGGGCTAGTACTTCAGCTATGAATGCTAATCTTCCAGTATTCCTCAAAATTCTGCAAAATTTCTCCAGCGTCTCTGGTCCGCTATTGGCCAACTGCTCGACAATGATTCGGTTCTTCTCCCTGCTCGTCGTCTGTAGTTGTACTTTTTGTGCGGCATTTTTTCCAATCATTTTCTCCTGTATCAGATCGTCAATGATATCGTCAGCGTCCAGGAAATCAACTAGAAAAACACGATTATTGATGAACACTTCCCTCTGCTTCGTCAAACTCTCATTATTACTAGCCATAGGACCCCACACAGTACGTACGAACTTCACCTGGAATGCGGACCTCACTTTACTTTTTTTTCCGGGGTATTCCGCAGCACCCCTTGCCACCACCGGTGACCCCTAGCACTAGATGTTGAAGCGCTAGGCAAAAGAAAGACTAAAAACTTTATTGGATTAAGGGAAAGGCACCTGACCTTCTATCAGAGCAAGGTCAAGACGCGGGTCAAGAGCCCTATATGGCTGGCCAGGCAGCCACTGTGGGAGCGTGCTCCCCTGAGACAAGCAATTGTTGAACGCAGCAGCAAAAAACTAAGGCGATAGCGTAGCCAGGCCATAACACTGCTGTAAGGAACATCCCTTTTCAAAGACAGAAATAGGCCAGACGTTTGTAAACAACATTAGTACACCCACTCATTCCACCAAAAGTTTTTTTTTTTTTTTTTTTTTTTTTTTTTTGGTAAGGATCTCCTATCATGGCCGATACTAAACACCAAAAGTGGAAAACACTAACAGTACAAAACTTTACTGACCTCGATAATTTACGGAAGCGTTTCCAATCACGTGAATTGCGGAGTAGAGCCACGCCCAGTGATTCTCCTTTGCATTGTAGTTGTAGTTAATTTTGTGTTTTTTCCCATTGCTTTAACCTAACGGAGTGGCTATTCGTACGCCAGTCACGTATGAATAGCCGATGAACTATTTGTACGGCGATCACGCGATTCCAAATAAACGGAATAGTTATACGAATTTTGCTTTCCGGTAACTACACGTGGCTTTTGGCGCGTACGTTTTGAAAGTCTGCTCTACGTTTGGTTCATCCATAGATAATAGAGTAAAGGGATAGGAAACGCAATAACGTGACGTCACAAAATACGTACATTTCTATTGGAATTCCGTGTAGTACGTCACGAACATACTCGTTACGCTTGCTGCGCTTGTATCAAAGAGAAACAAATTGTTGTAACGACAGAATTTTGTAACCAACGACTGTGAAACTTCGCTACAGTGAACTCAAGTAAGTAATCGAGGGAATTAGGATGGTACCAACCCTCAAGGAAGTTATACGCAAAAGTAAAGGAGATTGAAAGTGAAAAAAACGGCCCAAAAATTACTTTAAACCACTTTACTTTCTTCGTAAATATATTCTATCCTTTTAACTGTGATAAACCTATTCCTTACCATTTAACAGAGGGAACCAGAGGAAATATCGGAGCAAAACAGGAACTGTTGCTTGAAGAAACGACTAAGTATCTTCCATTTTTAACCAAAAGTTTTAACCACCTTGCAGTACAACGCAACGGTAAAAGACTGTGTTGGTGACACGCCTAGCTTACCACAAGATTCGAAAGTGGAACCGGCTATAAAAGAAGCGGTATGGAAGAGGCATGAAGGTACGATGAGCGAAAGTGTGACAGCGTGTAACAATCACGGTTAATGCGATACGCTTTGTTACAAAATCTACGGTCTGAATTCTCTCGCCAAAATCTCTCACATAGGCCTAAATACTTACTGTAGTCTGTTGGATTACTATTTACGCTGCTTAGAACACTAATTCTCACAAAACTGTCTTGTCCTTTCAAGTCACGCGTAACGGAAATCAAACCGGAAATCGCTTGCGTTTCCTATCCCTTTACTCTATTATCTATGGTTCATCCATAGAATCTATGGTTCATCTGACTAGGAATGCTTCGGTGTGGGGATGAGTTTAAAAGTTATGAGGATCTCTGCGATGCAATATCTGCATTTCAGCAAGCTGAATTTGTGCAACTGTACGTTAGACATTCAAGAACCATTGAATCGGCGTCGGCTACACGGGCACCAAAGAAGAAGTTTAATGAAGACTTGGTTTATTCTGATATAGATTTTGCGTGTCACCACGGTGGAAAAGATTTCAAGACGACTTCTACCGGGAAAAGGCCAAACCAGAAGTAAGTGCGACCCGCCTATGGTGCGAGTAGGAGTTTCTAGAATTTCAGTGGTGACATTGGTCTGTGTTTTTCTTGTAGGACTTTTCAAATGGGGTGCCCGTTTCGTGTGAAAGTTAGGTGTAGTCGAAATGGCCAAGTTTTGTTTATAAAAGCCATTGAGAATAGCCACAACCACGAGATTAGTGGGGTAAGTATAACTATGTTTTGATTGAATACATTAACACACTGTAATATTGTCATGTAGAAGGCTTTCAAGCATCATCCTAGACAACGAAGGCTAAGTGAGCCCAGTGAAAAAGAGGCTGACAATATGCTTGGAGTCAAGGCTAACAAGAAGATGGTACAGCAGCACTTCTTTAAGCAAACGGGAAAGGTGGTCATCCTTAAAGATCTGCATAACTTGGCTTCCAAGAACAAGAGGACCGAAGTTATTAATGTTAGCACACTAGTAGAAGAAATGAAGAAGGTTAATGGTAAGTAATTACAAGTAAAATGTGTGTCGTCTGCTGAAATTAATTCATTGGTCTATTTTTATACAGGTGCAATTGTGGAAGTGTCAAAAGATGAAAGTGATACTTTATCCAGTGTGTATTTTCAAACTCAGGGATGGAAGAACACATATGCACGGTATCCTGAATTAGTTCTTATTGATGCAACTTATAAATTGAACAATCTTCGAATGCCACTGTACATAATGATGATTGTGGATGGAAATGGAGAGAGTGAAGTGATAGCTTTATGGCTGGTGGTGCATGAGGACAAGGTGACCATCAGTCATTTAATGGATGTATTCATTAAGCACAATGATACGTCCAATACAAGATGCATTATGGCAGACAAAGATTTTACAGAAAGAGATGTATTTTCACAGAAGATCCCCGGTGCTGAACTGAAGATATGCTTATTCCACACTTTAAGAACATTCAGACGTGAAATTACCCCTGAAAAAGTTGGTATCAATGCTGCACAAAAGGTCGCTGTTTTGGAAATAATAAATAAGCTTGTGTATGCTCGAGATGAAGAAGAATATTCAAAATTTTATCAGAAATTGAAGGACACAAAGCTAAACCAAGTAATTCAGTATTTTAATGATAATTGGCATGGAATCAGGGAACAGTGGGTTGAAGGTCTTAAACGAGAAGCATGTCACTATCTAAACAGTACAAACAACAGAATTGAGAGTATCAATCAAAAGATAAAAAGTGTTGTCACAAAGCACTCTTCTCTGCTCACCTTTTTCCGAGATTTAATGAAATGCTTTGATTCGTTATCATTGGAAAGAGATCATCGGGCTGTTACAGTATTTCAAAAGTGTGCTGTGAATGTATTTCCTGCTAACAACTGCCTTTCCCAATACCAACAATTTTTGACACCATATGCATACTCATTTGTGGTAAAACAATTTGAATCATCTGACAGGGTGAAAATTGCTGTTAATAATGGAGATCATTCTTCTATTGATGTTTATTCTAATGGAAAGAAATTGTTCACAACAGACTGTGGGTGTAATTGTGGGTTTTATACAGCAATGGAGTTGCCTTGTAAACACATTTTCGCATTACGAGCACAAGCCAAGCTAGACATTTTTGAAGCAAAACTATGTGCAGTAAGATGGACCCGTGATTACTATAGAAGTAGTCATCGTGTTTTTTCAACCACCAATGATTGTTCAGCAAATATTGAGGTCTGTGCTGTTGATAGATTGCCAGTGGTCAGGGTGTTGTCGCAGCATGAAAAATATCGTAAAGTATTTGATTTATCACAGAGATTAGCTTCAATTGCCTCTGATATATCTACGAGAGAATTTTCATATGCTGTTGATTGCTTGGAGAAGATAGTGAGATCATGGGAGCAAGGAAAGCATGTGAAGGTTGAAGTTGTTGAAGAATCATGCATTGAGGACTTGGAGGTTGACCATCAACAAGACAATAAGGTTGACCATATGTCTGATGATCTCCTTGACAAAGATGACTTCTCGGGTTTCCCTTATCATATATCTGATATACCTTCTATTGATAGCCAATCCAATAACACTGACTGCATACATGATGACAGTGACCGCCAAGCTGATCTCAGTGAGAATTCAGGTGACATAATTCCTGATATTCCATATGTCATGCATTCTGACAGTGGCATTCCAGCCATATCTGCTGACCGTAGCAATGCTTTTGTTTTTCCTGCTGATAATCCATCTGTTGTACCCACTGACAGTGACAATCCACCTGCTATACCTGCTGACAGTGACGATCCACCTGCTATACCTGCTGACAGTGACAGTCTACCTGCTATACCTGCTGACAGTGACAATCCACCTGCTATACCTGCTGACAGTGACGATCCACCTGCTATACCTGCTGACAGTGACAGTCTACCTGCTATACCTGCTGACAGTGACAATCCACCTGCTATACCCGCTGACAGTGACAATCCACCTACTATACCCACTGACAGTATCAACCTACCAGTTATATCTTCTGACAGTGGCAATCCAATTGATGTAGATCTAATGAATAACAAACCAACCCCTGATTTTATTGACCTAACATCAATAGCGCTTCCACCCAAAACTAAAAAAAGAGGTAGACCTAAGGGGGCTAATTTAACTGTCATAGGATTGCCCAAGAAGAAAAAATGTATTGAACGTCCAGTGAAGTTTTTACTAAAATCTAATGCAGAAAGGCAAAGACAAATACTTAGTTGGATGTTACCGGACCACTTAATTGAAAAGGCTCTGCGTGGTGAAAGGCTTGAATGTAATGAAATAGGTAATAGTTTGCATCTCAAGTCCAACTTGTAGGATGAAAACGTCAACTGGGTCTCAGTTGAAGATTTTTTTACTGATGGTGCATGGAGTAAGGTCACTGATGCAATGATGGAATTGGAAAATGCCCCGAAATGGAATTGTTACACATGCAGCAGAGATCTTTCACTTTCAACTTCTGTTGCTTGCGAATCGTGTCTGAACTGGTATCATCTGAATTGTGTGGGATTGACCTCTGCACCCAAGAAAGCAGTGTGGTTTTGTCGTCTGTGTTATGGAGTTCAAGCAAGGATGAACAACACTGATACCGAGGTAATGACATTGTGAATAAAGTAGGATATGTAAGTAAAGTTTGGCGAATTTATTTGCATATATGTAGTTATAAAATGAGTAAGCATGGTACAGTTCAGTAGTGTTGTATCAAACAATACAGTGGTGCTGAAAATGAAGGGCACCCACCTTTAAAAACCATGTTACACAACCTTACAAAGGAATCTTGGTGCTACTGATACCATATCTAGCACTAAAACTTAATAATGGAGGTTTACAGTTTCCCACAAAATATTGTTCCTTCAGACAAGTGTAACTGTTGTGTATTTTATTAGAGTGATTTAGTAGGTCTGATATAAATGAATGAAATTTTCAATTGTCTAAACACACCCATGAGGGCCCAGCAAGTTTGGATAATAGAGGATCACTGTATTACAAATTGTCTTTCTTATAGATTGCACATTCACCACTTGAAGATAAACAGCAGCCCACTGTACAGTCGCCACTTGAAAATAAACAACAGCCCACTGTACAGTCGCCACCTGAAGATAAACAGCAGCCCACTGTACAGTCGCCACTTGAAGATAAACAGCAGCTCACTGTACAGCCACCACTTCAAGATAAGCAACAATCCAACTACTGCCCCAAAGTACATCGTCGCAAAAGGAGAAAAGTAAGTAATTGTCATTGTTGTCAACATGATGTGCATTTTATTGGAGTGCTTGAGCAGGGCTCTGAAATAGATGAATTGGTTTCATTTATCCAAATTTTAAATTATCTAAACACACAAAGGGCTCAACAAGTGTGGACCATGGTAATACTAATTTATTTGCATCATCTTTTTTATAGGTCATACTGTCGTCACTTAAAGATAAACAGCAACCTACTGTTCAGTCACCACTTCAAGAAAAACAGCAGCCCACTGCACAGTCACCACTTGAAGATAAACAGCAATCCAAGCACTGCCCTGAAGTACATCATCGCAAAAGGAGAAAAGTGAATAATCGTAATCGTTGTCAGCATGATGTTATTGAAAGATTTACAAGGCTTATTGGCAGTATTAAGCAAGGTGACAAGCTTGACGATGATCACATTAATGCTGCTAGTCAACTCTTACGTGACCAATTCCCTGATTTGCAGGGGCTATCAACTCCAGCCATTGGAGAATGTTTTAAGTTTGAAAAGTTTGACTGGATGATAGGTTATGCAGGATTTGCTTACTGTCAAGTGTTGCACACTGGCTGTGATCACTGGGTGGCAATCAAAGCTGTGTCAGATAATGAAGTTTACGTATATGACAGCATCTTCACTGAACCAACATATCATGTTTTGAAACAAATTGCTGCCATTTGCAATACACGATCAGCACAAATCAAAGTCCATCTAGAGAAGGTGCAAATGCAAGTTAGCCCTGATGATTGTGGGGTGTACGCTATTGCTTTTTTGACTGATCTTTGTTTTGGCAGAAATCCAGCATCACACCTTTATGACCACAAGAAAATCCGCAGTCATCTTATTAATTGCTTTGAAGCTGACAAGATTACTCCCTTCCCATGTACAAAAACCAAGGAGAAAAGGGCTATGCTTAAAAAGTTGAATGTTTATTGCCAGTGCAGACTGCCAAATGTCTCAGAGCACATGTCAAGGAAGCCGTTTGCAGAAGAAGTACCCTGTATGGTGAAATGTTATATTTGTGATAACTTATACCATCACACATGTGTGAATATCACAATAAAACAAGCAAAGAAGATAAATTCAGAAAAGGAAATGTGGTTCTGTAACTACAAAGAATGCGAAGAGTACTTTGGATATCTATTTGATTCTGACTCTGAATAATACTTGAATATGTTTCTGATTGAACATTTGTTTATAATTGTTTGCTTTACTTTGTATGTTTGTCTTTTTGTGTACACTGTCAACATAATTATCATCATACCTACTGATATACTGAACAATACAGTATAGCTGTGTTGAGGTGTTGCTATCAAATTACATCAAAGCTGTTCTAAACTAAAATTTCAGTGTAGTCAGAATTCTTTAATGTGCATGTCACTGAATGCTAGGTGGTCTTATATTGAACATTTTACTGGATTATTCAAGTTGTAGCTGTACCTGATAGCTATGTGTACCCTATTGCCGTACGAATATATAGCTTTTCTGCCATTAGCTTTTGTTGTTTTTTAATGCGTTACCGTACGAATAGTACATGAGCTATTCATACATATCGTCGTACGAATAGCACGTGAGCTATTCATACGTATCGTCGTACGAATAGCACGTGAGCTATTCATACGTATCGTCGTACGAATAGCACGTGAGCTATTCATACGTATCGTCGTACGAATAGCACGTGAGCTATTCATACGTATCGTCGTACGAATAGCACGCGAGCTATTCATACGTATCGTCGTACGAATAGCACGTGAGCTATTCATACGTATCGTCGTACGAATAGCAACGGCCTTAACCTAAATGTTCGTAAGAAAAAGAAAAAAAGTAGCTAGCTAGCCAATCGAAGCAGCCGGATATACGTCTAGTGTAACAAGTACCGGTAGGTGATTTATGGTTTAGTGACAATTTTGTTATGGCGGATCCAGGGAAGGGTACTAAGTAAGGTAGGGTCCGCAACGCGAAAAATCGATATCCTCCAATCAACTATCTAACTATTGTCATGTATTAGGCTAAGTATAACTTGAATAACACCAGCGTGGCAGCCAAGTTTGCCACTTTCTTCTGGTAGAAAACGATACAAATGTCTCAAAATCACGTGATTTTTCGTTCCAGCAGTTCGTAGGGTTCTTCGTATGCCACGATATTCTCTCTCAACATTGTTCAAGTATACGGTGGCAACACGATCTGTGCAGCTTTTTGGCGACAGACAAAATGTTTCTTGCTCTGGAGCACAGGACAAGCAGAGCAGCAACTGCGCCGTGGGTCAGCAATGACCAGTACTAGGTCTTTTTTTTTTTTTTTTTTTTTACCCGGGCTTGATGGACTGCCCTTGCCTACCACCCCCAGCACATAAATGGCCTGTGCTGGACAAACCGGGACTTTCTTAGTCCACGGCAAACTGAGACTCTGCCCGAATCAGCTCCACAATTGGGGGAGTCTTAACATAGTGACCGATGGATGAGCGGGCTCCGCGGATGCATTGTATGGAGATACTAGGTAAAGTACCTGCATGAGGAGTATGGTTATAATTGAAGCTTGTTAGCCATCTGGCTGAGCCATCTATATGCTGAAATTCGGCCAAAATGACGCGATTTTTGCAAACAAATACCAGAATGGTTAATACATCAGTGAGACAGTCTCCAACAGCAAGGATACGAAGCTTATAAACACCTAACAATACGGCTATCTCGTCCAGTAAACGTATAGAGCAATCCAATGCATGAAATAAGCACTCACGTGATCGAAATTCAAATCGCGGAAATACCCATGAAATTGCTTTCATTTCTGAATAGGAACCATGCAGTGTGCTCCTTTTGTAAATATTTGTGTTAATTGTTCACTCAGGCGTGGTCTGGGCCAGTGCGGGTGTGTTTTATGCTGTGATGGCATCATAGGGAGAGTCTCAGACTGCTGGGCTAGATTTATTTAAGATTTAAGATTAGGTACTGGGCAGTCAGCTCAGCTGGTTTGCCCAGGGGGTGAAAACCCCAAATGGTACAATCAAATACATACATACATACATGCAATTTGATAATTAATTACAGTAGTGAAGGTTAAGTACGTAAATAAATTCATCCAAATTTCTTGATTCTATTATATTAATTGGCAACTCATTCCAGTCTTTAACAGTTCTAGGATAATAACTATATTTATAGGTGTTGAGGGTTGCTTGTGGCAGAATGAAATGATTGGGGTGATGTTGCCTGGTACAAAATTGAGTTCTTTGATAATGTGAGGGGATGGAGATCGGTAGTGTATTATTAATTATTTTATAGAATAGTGTTAATCTTGATGACTGACGGCGTTGTTGTAATGTAGGTATACTAAGAGAGGACAATAATGACGTAACACTATTTCTGGAGTAATCTGATAAAATCCATCGAGCAGCTCTTCTTTGCACCTTTTCTAACTTATAAATGTCAGTGTTATAATACGGATCCCAAACTGGGGCGGCATATTCCGTAATTGGTCGAACCAATGTTAAATACGCTGTTCTTTTAGTATCAGATGGGCAGTTGTTTAGGTTTCGTTTAATAAAATTTAGCACTTTGGTTGCTCTGTTACTTACTGTTTGTATATGTGATGACCATGACATAGTGTTATCAATCGTTACACCTAAGTATGTATGGCACTTCTTTATATCGACATTATGACCTGATAAGGTATACGTATATTGTATGGGGTTCAGGGAACGAGTACACCTCAGCACAGCACATTTCTCAACATTTATTTTCATTTGCCATTTGTGAGTCCATTCACATATTTTATGTAAGTCTTCCTGTAACTGCTTTGAATCTTGCAGTGTTGTAACAGTCTTGTAAATAACACAGTCATTGGCTAATCGAGATGTTGAACCTAATGCACACAAACTGATTGTCACTTGATTCCAAGTAATTTTAATGTCATTAGAATAGATTATGGCTGTATTTTCCGAGATTTGAATATCGATCACGTGAGTGCCTATTTCATGCATTGGATTGCTCTATGCGTTTACTGGACGAGATAGCCGTATTGTTAGGTGTTTATAAGCTTCGTATCCTTGCTGTTGGAGACTGTCTCACTGATGTATTAACCATTCTGGTATTTGTTTGCAAAAATCGCGTCATTTTGGCCGAATTTCAGCATATAGATGGCTCAGCCAGATGGCTAACAAGCTTCAATTATAACCATACTCCTCATGCAGGTACTTTACCTAGTACTGGTCATTGCTGACCCACGGCGCAGTTGCTGCTCTGCTTGTCCTGTGCTCCAGAGCAAGAAACATTTTGTCTGTCGCCAAAAAGCTGCACAGATCGTGCTGCCACCGTAAACTGACCAATAAAATCAAACCACCAATACATTGAGTTGATGATAGACTACTTGAACAATGTTGAGAGTGAATATCGTGGCATACGAAGAACCCTACGAACTGCTAGAACGAAAAATCACGTGATTTTGAGACATTTGTATCGTTTTCTACCAGAAGAAAGTGACAAACTTGGCTGCCACGCTGGTGTTATTCAAGTTACACTTAGCCTAACACATGACAATAGTTAGATAGTTGATTGGAGGATATCAATTTTTCGCGTTGCGGACCCTAACTAAGGTACACGTGCGCCCAACCACCCTTTCCCTTGTACTGAGGATTTCTTTTTTTTTTTTTTTTTTTTTTTTTTTTTACTAAGGATTTTCAAATCTTTGCAACACTAAAGCGCAATGCGTTCACGTGCACGCTTATTACGTGAAATTTAAAATTCCTATAACACGCCATGAGACCAGTGAAACACTGACACACGAGTATAAAATCTATCAACAAGCCACTTGGTAGAATCACAACCGTTGGTCCGGTCTAAAGGGTCTAAACCATCGATTGGGTAAGAGGCAGGAAGTGACGTACTGGATCACGTTTTTCCGCTTTGCGTTTCAGACGTGGGGTTGCAAAGATTTGGAAATCCTCAGTATATTGTATCGCTGCGCAGTGTGCAGAGCCTCCACAAATATGGACTGTATTAAATTGTATGGGCTTTCTTAATTTTAATTCAAGACTTCAAGTTGAGTGTATAAATGCATAGCTATCAAGTTCATAACTAAAAGTACTTAAGTCAGTTGGGGTTACAAAGATTTTAAGCACTATAACAAGTGGATAATCATGAGAATGAGAATCATTATTCAAGTGAAAACCATGACCATGATTCAGCACTTCTACCAAGCAAAGTAAGCCAGAATAAAAATTACAGGCTACATGCACTGAATTAAGCACTTACACTACTGGAGATTTTGTCCATGAAAATCCAATGAAGAAAATGTCCACCCTGTGAAAAGTGAAGTTTTCATTGGGTGGCCCCAATGAGATTTTATTTTCATAGCATTTTCATAGGAAAATTTAATGAAAACCCAATGAAAAATTACTACTGAAAACTCTACTTTTCATGGAATTTGCATTGGTAATTTTTCATTGGTTTTTCATTAAATTTTCCTATGAAAATGCTATGAAAATAAAATTTCATTGGTGCCACCCAATCAAAACTTCACTTTTCACAGGGTGAACATTTTTTTTCATTGGATTTTCATGGACAAAATCTCCAATAGTGTTACTTTTGTGTTGGCCCTCCTCTGCTCTGAGCCTTTACTCATCCACATCAAGGCTATGCTTGCTTTGATAAAAGTGGCTTGCTCTTTGAAGTTCAACGATTTTCCCAGGATACATATTAATGTACACTGGTGCACACTTAGTTGTATACATGGCAAATGTATCCTCTGGAATTCCCTAGATTTGAAAGTTATATAAATATGTATGAATTTTCTGCTAACTAAGTGATTGCCTACCTGATAATAATGGTCCATGGATGCCTCCAGCAAGGCACAACTCAACTATAGATAACACCATTGGTTTAATTTCTCCACTGTTCGATGTTGCTTCAGCTATTTAAGACATGCCTTTTTGCCAACTGTAGCAATAATGTAGAGCCTTTTATAAAATAATGTTATAGGACAGTGTGCATTTTGCCAAACTAAAATCTTGCATGCAACTGCAAGTTTTAACAAAATGTCAATATTAGTCTACCAATGTCATTTTGTTGACTACAACACACTATCCTGGGTTGCTGTTTTCTCATTAAATAAGTAGGTACTATTATCCAGACACTCATTTATATACAGTATAAAGGCAAGTGGATATTCCACCGGCTCTATTTTCAGATATATATGTTTTACCTGTTATACAGCATTACGAATGAAAAACAGTATGAGAAGCACCCTTGCAATCAATCCAGTCCATATGAAAATTACAGATAATTCTTGTCAGCTACACAGAAGTCTTCATGCATACTACAAATCAACACCTGCACTGTAGCAGAAAAGGAAATGGGACACAGAAGGCAAAGAGTGGCACATGCACTGTAGCTAGGATGCTTAACGGTAAAGGATATGCATGTTTTAAAAAGCCAGAATATTATTTTTACAAAAGTTCGATGGTGAATGGTGACTCAAAACCAGAAGAATGACTGTTGTGTTTGGAGTTGTCACAACAGGAAAGGGTGAATGATGTGCAATAGATATTTCTGGAAATCAGTTTTGCAAAAATTTCCTCACTCTTGTTTCTATGTAATGCAGAAGTGTGTATCACAGTAATTTTAATGCCTCGAGGTATGTTCCGCTTCCAAAAATGAAAGGAAATGGTGGACCTATTTTCATCCACTTTTGGATGTTTTTACTCTGTGATATATCCTTCCAATTTTGGATGGAGTGAAGTGTGCAGTGATGCTAATGTTGCGCCTGCTCTCCAGCCTCTTGATGGTGAGCCATATTGCAATTGGTTACTGCCAATAGTGAAGATGGTGCCCGTCTTGATGTTGTTGCCAGGGATTTTTGGGGTCAAAATAGGCAGCGTGCGTTTTTCGATGTCAGGGTTTTCAACCCTTTTGCGCACTCTTATTTTCGCTCCCAATTGTCCAGATGTTACCAGCTTCATGAACATGAAAAAAGATGGGCATATGATGAGCATGTTAGAGAGGTTGAGAGAGCTTGCTTTTCACCATTGGTGTTTGCACTACTGGTGGCATGGGACCCACTGCTACAACAGTTTTTAGGAAGCTTGCTTCAATGTTGGCTAAGAAGTGCAGCATTAATTACAGCAAATGCTTATTCTGGCTGCGATGTAGGGTTTGTTTTTCATTGTTAAGATCTGCAGTGATGTGTTTGAGGGGTCATCGCTCTTCAGTTGGCCATCCATCAACAACTAATATTGATCTGGCCTACTCCGAGGGTCGCTTGGAGTCTGGCGGCCATGTTTGATTGCTGGTATTTCCAGCTGTCCAGCACTTTAACACCTAGTACTGGGGGTGGTGGCAAGGGCAGTCCATCTAGCCCGGGAAAAAAAAATAAAATTTTGGATGGAAATAGCTCATTTTCCTATATAGTGACGAAAATCTACAATAAGGTTCCAAAATTGGATGATTCTGTTAATCCATTTTTGGAATAGTCTGTACCAAATTTATAATCATCCAAAATTGGATGGTTCTTGTCATCCACTTTTGGAATAGTCTGTACCAAATTTATAATCGTCCAAAATTGGATGATTCTGGTCATCCAATTTTGGAATACTCTGTATTAAATTCATATTTACAGTCTGAAAATAACAAATTGCAGCAATCCAACTTATATATCATTGTTCACGATCATACAGTATGGTAGAACAGTATTAAGGATGTTTTCACAATAAAAATATTGACCAGAAACCAACCTCACAATACCTTCATAGCACCTTGGCAGTATTGGCGAGGTACAAACAAAGTCTAAAAGTGTGATTTGAATGCGTGGAATAAGTTACAACAAAGTTTTTCAAATTTTCTATACAGTGGAATTTTCTGCTGACTGACTGACAAATTCCTCGTAACTCAATAATGGCCAAGGCTACGAGCTTGATTTTCACTGTTTAATGTCACTTCAGCCCCCACTGGTGCCTTTTGGCATACGACAGTAAGTACAATGCATGCATCATGAACTAAACTAAGTAGCCATTGTGCTCCATTTTGCCCCATTTCTCTTCATTGACAGCTTAAGGTGTTGATTCCTGGTATCACGTAATGGCTTCCCACCCATATTCTCCACAACCCCCTGTAGCTGAATTAATTGCAGAGGCACTTCTCTTCATTTGTATTGCTGTGTAACAGGCAGAGCATGCCTGAAAATGAAGCATAAGGTTGATCATTGGGGCACATGCTCAGATGCAAAATTAATTTGATGGCATGAATGTATGCATCATGGAGTTATCTTTATTTGTGTCCCGTTTCTTTTTGCTGGCAGTATAAGGTGTTGATTAGTAGTAGTAGTGAATTAATGGTTTCATTTGGTTTCATTTGCAAATGAAAATCATCTGTAATTTTTGCACCATACCTTAAACAGTAGAAGTAAGCAAATTTGTTCTAACTTATCATTCACCATGAGTGCAAGTACAAGGAATTTTAAGCTTCACTTCGGATCATAGAAATAAAAAGTGATGAAACAAGGGAGATCATGCATTTAGTTCAGGTATGCTAATGGTGAAATTGGATTACCAGAATCATCCATTTATGGATGGATATAAATTTGGTACAGATTATTTCAAAATTGGATAACAAGAACCATCCACTTTTGGATGGTTATAAATTTAGTTCACATTATTCCAAGATTGGATACCAATTTTGGATAACTATAAATTTGGTACAGATTATACCAAAATTGGATGACCAATTTTGTATGATTATAAATTTGGTACAGATTATTCCAAAAGTGGATGACTAGAACCATCCACTATTGGATGATTATAAATTTGGTACAGATTATTCCAAAAGTGGATGATAAGAACCATCCAATCTTGGATGATTATAAATTTGGTACAGATTATTCCAAAAGTGGATGATAAGAACCATCCAATCTTGGATGATTATAAATTTGGTACAGATTATTCCAAAAGTGGATGATAAGAACCATCCAATTTTGGATGATCATAAATTTGGTACAGACTATTCCAAAAATGGATGAACAGAATCATCCAATTTTGGAACCTTATTGTAGATTTTCGTCACTATATAGGAAAATGAGCTATTTCCATCCAATATTGGAAGGTTAGATCACAGAGTAAAAATATCCAAAAGTGGATGAAAATAGGTCCACCATTTCCTTCCATTTTTTGAAGCAGAACATATATGTTTTAATGACGATACTCTACAGTTTATCAGACTCTGGTAAACAATATTTGGCTATCTTCCACATCATTAAATACCCTGTGTTCCCTTGTGAATGGTAACACATGACTAACTTCAATGCACATGCACATGTTTATTGGTTGTATACCAATATTCTCAAAGATGGGAGTTATATTGATACATGTGTGTGTGTTGTATTACTATTGTGCATGTGTATACTGCAAACTATATTAATTTTGTATTTACCTCTTTAATGAGCTGAAGAAGAATGGCTTTAATGCAGGCAAATCAATTAATGCAGCAAACAATTTTTGAGTCATGTTTGATATTTCATCTCGATAATTCATCTCAATTTGCATTTCAAGTATAAGGAGGAGTAGAACAGGCCAAAGTGGAGTGGAGAACCAACTTTAGCAATAAAGGTTATATAGTGCATGAAACTGAAAATACAGCTATAGCAACAACAAGCATAGCCACTGGCACATAACTGAGTGCCATTCTGGAGAACCTGCATGGGGAGCATGGATACTAAATTTTCAAGCGCTGTGACAGTATTACTATTGTGTTTCTACAGTAAATTAATTAGCTACATACAGATGAAAACATGACTGCCTTTTTAGGCTTTATTAGACTATCTTTATATCTTTAGAGTTACATACAATTGTAAGTTATGAAATGTAACTGGAAAAGTTAATGACAGATGATTAGTTCAAGCTGTTGCTAGCACTTGAGAGTTGAAGAACCTTCCTCAAAATTGTAGCTGTTCCCAGAATTGCTGTCTTCTGCAACACAACACATAATTATTTAAACTATAAGACTAAAAAACCATTCAAATAGTTCATTATTTATTCTAAATCAAATAGCTATCCAATGATGTATGAGCAGATTCGATTTTCTGTAGTCAACACTTTACAATGGTAAAGCAATAGACTTTCAATATTTTATGAAATATTTTTTTGATTTTATATAAAGAACAGGGCTTATAGTAGTTGTACCAATGCAAATGAAGGTTTTATTTTCTATATGAAAACATAACAAGTAGCTACACAAAAAAAATTGGAATTTTCAACTAGAGTAGGGACCATAGCACATTAATAAAAAGTACTGAAACAGGTTGGAGTAGTGCACAATATTAAATCACAATAAAACAATAAGAAGTGTTATATCCCTACTGTGCTCAAGATACCATAACAGAAATGCACAGTAGGGATATAACACTTCTTATTGTTTTACTGTGATTTAATATCGTGCACTACTCCAACTTGTTCCAGTACTTTTATCAATGTGCTATGGTATAGTTGAAAATTCCAAATTTTTGTGTACTTGTTTGTTAACTTTTTAAATAAATAATTATTATGACTGGTGAACCCACGCATATCACATCTGAAATGGCACTGAGAGCTCCAATTATCGTCTGAAAAGTGATTTATCAATTAAGTTTTGTTGTCAGCTATGTTCAACCCGTTATGCAGCTTTTCAAATCAAGAACTGTTTGAAAAGCACCATAGAAATGGTGCCGCATGCCCAGTTATATTGTCTGAAAAGTGAAGTATCCATTATGCTTCTTTGTCAACTACATATGTTCAACCCATTACACAGCAGTACGAATCAAGAACTGTTCAAAAAGCACCTCTGCAATCAAAACAGCCATAGATCCTTTTTAAAATATGGATGGTTTCCATTACGAAGGGAAGCCATCATGTGCTACCACCAAATCGACACTTTTCACCGTCAGCAAAGATGAATGGGACACAAAGGAGGACACTGGTAAGTCCATGAAGAAGGTATTGTACGTACTGCGGTATGCCAAAAGGCACCTCTTGGGCCAAAGCGACATTGAACAGTAAAAAAGACAAGCCTGTAGCCTGCTAGCTGTTATCAAGTTATGCTTGTCTGAGGGCATCAGTCAGTTACTCAGTCAGTCAGTCTGAGAAAATTCCATTAAAAATTTTTTTTTTTAAATTCCGGTGCAACTTGTTGAAAGCATTTCGGGTTGACCTGAAAGCTTGTTTGGGCCTAATCAATGCTGCCTCATAACATGTTGTCAGGGAAAGTTGAGGGTGGTTTTTGGGTGATGTTATTTTGTGGGCCATGCCTACTCCTTTGTGGTCCCTGCTATATAGCACTATCACACTGTATGATATTATTGTGGATCAAACATTTAGAATATTCATTCTTTTAAAACTATTTGTTTCATTGGCATTTATAATATTTGTTTTAGCCCTAATTTAAACAGTGCATTTTAAGTTGTTTATGGTTGTTTACATTGGTTAATTTTGTGGTGTGCCACATATAGCAACAAGGGAAATGTGTATCTGTGATCAAGAATTTAATTTAGTTTGTAATATCAATCTTTGTCAACTAGAGATGAACTGGCTATTGGTAAAAAGCGAGGGGTAGCCAATGCCTTGGGAATCTTGTATGCTATGTGAGAAATCCAATCAGAAATACACAAATATATTAGAAACCAAATCCTAAATCCTAAATCATGTAAAAATAAAGGAGAAAGTGAGTTTAACAAAGTAGACAATGATCGATCATGAATAACTAGAACAAGATGTAGATCAACAACTGTACAGGTAGTTACTAGTTAGCAATATCACTAAATGCTTTTAAAAATACATAAAGATTGGGAGTCTCGTATACGCCAGTTGGGTGCTTTGCTTGGGCATTGGCAACCCCATTTCTGTGTTTTGCGTGGGCTTTGGCTACCCCTCGGGAAAAATAAAATAATGAAAGACTATACAGAAGCTGATCTGTACAGAAGATGAGCCCTGCACAGCTACGTGGGCTTCTTTTTACAAAGCATACGCTCACCTTATTTGCACATTGCCCAATCATCATCATGGACGCTTCCACCTCCCACCGTGCACTAAAGTAATAGAAACAAACATCATTAAATAATATAAGCATTAATATTATTATAGCATAACACAGCAGCACAATATTACAGCATGATAAACAAACCAAAGTATTTATACAGAGAACTATGTCATAGACATTTAATCGTCTTTGAGCAAGGCCATTTTAACGAAGGCGCAAATTGGGCGTGGGCGGGCAATTCATTACATTCTTTTCGCCGTTTATAACTATCACTGGCAAACTAATGCATATACTATATCAAAGAACGTATATATTTAAACAGTTGTATGATACTTATAGACTGTTTTTTCACTGTCAACCACTTCTTGCGCGTGGGCGGCAAGAAGGGTCTGGAACGGTTAGCATAGGCAACTCGTTTCTAACACCCCCAACCACTGTAGAGGGTGTTAATGAATTCCAACAAGCTTTCGCCCACATCACAGCCCACAAGCATTCATATTCGAATTCTAAATCTTTTTGACACTTGCTAGTCGATGAGTCATGTGCCAGTCGAAGCAGCGAGGCATGAATCTAGTGACAAAAGCGACTGACACTATCTCTAATAGGTAAACAACATTCGTGTTTTAAAACCATACCACTTTTTTCTTCTTCATGGTACTAGCCAGTGAAGCAGGCTCTACGGCGACGCGCCACGGTCACAGCACGGTTTGAAATCTTGCTGTTGAAAAGGCGTAGAACCGAATATAGAATGTTTGTTGGCTGAGATGTGGGCGAAAGCTTGTTGGAATTCATTAACACCCTCCACAGTGGTTGGGGGTGTTAGAAACGAGTTGCCTATGCTAACCGTTCCAGACCCTTTTTCGGAGCAGGCGCTTATAATTTCCAATCGATAAGCACCGTGCGGAGAAAAAGCGGTCTGGCCACACGAGACTAACGATTTCCGTTTCGAAGGGAAGCCATCACGTGGTCGCGTTAAATCAACACCTTTCCCTGTCAGCAAAGATGAATGGGACACAAAGGAGGACACTGGTAAGTCCATGAAGAATGCATTGGTACGTACTGCGGTATACCAAAAGGCAACTCAGGGGCGTAGGCAGGATTTCCAAAAGGGGGATTCTGCCCTAAGTATAGAATCTCCACAGCGGAGGTCTGGGGCCATGTACACGTGTACACGTGTAAACATGTGTAGTATTCTTATAAATTCATTCGCAATAGCGAGTAGAGGTACTTGAATTCCTCTGCCTGAAGACCTGTAGCTACCCATTTCAGTGGATTTGTGTAAGTTAATTCAGTTCTAGTTAACCAGTATCACGATTTAAAAAACTTAACTCTGAAAAGGGGGTTCGTCCGAACCATTTGAACCCCCCCTGGCTACGCCCCTGCAACTGTCGGGCCGAAGAGATGTCGAACAGTGAAAAAATCAAGCCCGTATAGCCTTAGCGGTTATCGAGTTACGCTTGTCTGAAGGCATCAGTCAGTTACTCAGTCAGGAGAAAATTCCGTTGAATAAAAAATTTTTAAAATTCTGTAGCAACTTATTGAAAGCGTTTCGGGTCGATCTGAAAGCTTGTTTGGGCTTAGTTTTACCTCACCAATACTGCCTCATCGTTGTAAGGGAAAATCGAGGCTGGTTATTATTTCGAGGGCCACGCCTACTCCTTTCACGGTGGTCCCTACTATACAGTTACTATCGTACTGTACGATAAACACATGTATTTCCAGCTATAAGCCCCATTTTGTCAGACTCGCGATCGGTCACATATATATGCAATGCTTAATAATAACTTCTAATCTATAAGTCAAGAAAAGAGAACTGCAGTAATTGACTCAAGAAACATTTGAGTCACAATTGTCTCATAAAAAGCAAAACTGTCATTTATATCCAGTTCATATCTATATAAGCAGCATTGTACAAGCAACATTGTGTACACTGTAATACAAGCTAAACGCTTAACTACAATATAGTGGGGACAACAATTTTATTGTATAAACTGCTGGTGGTGTGTTCAACATGTACATCACAATTACACAACACATTCAGTAATTTCTATTCATAGTTAACCACATGCTTTAGAGTGCATAAGCAATCTAAATCCTTCCAGCTTACACACAATACAAACTTGCATAGAATATACAAACACATACTTTTAACTATACTGCTGATCTTGAATGACTACCTTTAACAAAAATATAATTTAGTGCTAGGGATCAACTCGTTTTATTTAACATGCAATGCCTCAAATAGATTGCATCATGCATGATTTGTTAATAATTAAACTTAATGCATGCATCTATACATTGCATGGCTGAAACGTATCCAACAGTAGAGTCAAAATGACACAAAAGGTCTGGAAGAAGCAAAAATTTTCCCCTTCAAAATTTTGAATATTGATTATCCACAAAATATTTCCCCCTCAAAATATCCCACTAAACAGTATTTGGATCACTACAATATCAGCTGACCATAATTGACATGTTTAGGACTTAAAGGAAGCTAAGAATATATTTATACTTTCTATATATGAAATCATAAGTCTAGCAAATTTTGAAGCATTTAAACTGTGTCATGGCCCAGGGCTGTGCCCCCAGATCCTGCACCTTTAACTCATTGTCAAATCTGGAATTCATCTTGGAAAGTTCCTGGTTACATCCCTGGCTATTACAACATATAGTTATGGTTTTGTTGCCATTTGAATTATAATGATATGTTCACTTCTGCACTGCAATGCATCTGCTGGCAGAAATTGTGAAATATTTTTATTAGTTTCCTTTACCACATTGGCTGACTGATCATTTTTGTGTGGATAAGCAAAATGCATAGCAAGACTCTGGGCTATATCACTATATAAATTGGTATGGTATCAGATTGCTAGACATTTTCTGTATTGGTAAATTAAAGCAGTAGTTTGTCTTATATCATCTTCATTGCATCTGCATGTAGATAAGAAGAACAATGATTTGTGTAAAAACAAACCTCAAAGCCAGTTTATGGTTGGTTTTGGGTACATATATTTACAATACATAAAGAAGTGAAATCCACACAACAACAGCCAAGCTGTATAAAAAGGGTGTGGCCTTCAAAAAGCCTGAGTGAAAAAATTGTAAAATCAAAGGTGGTGGTCATGAAATGGCTGCAATGATGTTAATGATAGCACAGTTTAATAATGCACAAAAATGTGAATCCACACTGATCAACCACGATGCTAGTATTCCACTGCCATCTACCAAAAACATTAGTTTCTACCACCTTACAAATGTGAACCAATCCTATAATTACATCAGAATGTAGAAGGAGCCTGACTTTAGTGCTAAACATAAAGCGATATCTTTCACTGTTGTATTTCATAAATCATACTTTACGTTTTGACTGTATAATGAACTTGCAATTGTGAATGTTATCCTATACTGTGTATGTTGTAGGTGGCATGAGTGTTGGCATTATTTGTACACATTCTTGGCTACAGGGTATATATATATAGAACAGCTGGTATGTGTATAATATAATCAAATCATAAACACATCACAATACATACATTGTTTGTTGTAAAGTGCTTACATGAAATACAATATAGGAATGTGTATATTTCACTGTTACTCTATCTGGTGATGACAACGTATCACTGATATTGTACACACTGACTATTGAGTTTCAATGTTGTAATTAGTTGTAAACAACTGTTAAATTCATCAGGAACATAATGTTTGCATGCACAGTAAAAGCACATACACAAATTTTTCAAAAACTTTCCAGGTTGATACATCATGCATGTCCATCATATATATACTATATAATAAGGATAATTAAGGTTTATTATTATTATTATTGGGCTTTCCTGATTAATATTACCCAAACACCTTTCCTTCACACCAGCTTGGCAGTATTGGTTAGGCATAATCAATCCCAACAATGCTCTCAGAGCATCTCAAAACTTTTAATGAGACTGGGACATGCCTTTTCCAAAGGCAGCAGCAACATACAATGCATGCATCATGGACTCACCATTTGTGTCCTGTTTATTCTCCACCCCTGTGTAGGTGTTGAATCACAATAATGCATGTATCATGGCTTCTTTCTGTAGTGTGACTGGATTGTTCACAAAGGCATTTTTGTGCTGTTCTTTGTTTGCAATTCTGTAATGGGTGAAACATAGCTGAAACTGACTCGAAAGCAAAATGACACACATAATTTCTGCATTGACTGTAGAGGTGATTATTGTACTGTTCTAACCTTTTTTCCGCACTGTGCTTATCACTTTTATAAGCACCTGAAATAGTATTGACAGGCTGTATATATGACTGAAGTACGTATGAATTAAATGTCCATTAGTGTAGCTACAGGTGTAGATGGCCTCCATTGTTTCATTACTTTTTACTTCTATGATCCCTAGCAATATATACTCAAATGTAAATTTCTAATATTTATAATAATTATACTGTGTGTGATCCTCTAGCTAGCTCATGCTAGAGAATTCTGTGATTCTGAATCACTGTGTAATTTTATTGATATGTTCACTTCTGCACTGCAGTGCATCTGCTGGTATACAGTAACTGTGAATGGGCAAGTGTCCATTGTGGTTATTGAACTTCCAATTATTCTTTCTAACAATTCATTTTTATTTCTCAAAATTATTCCTGAGATTTGTAAAAACAGTGAAGGATTTGTATAAGTGATTGCTATTTAGTATTACGGATTTGAAATTGGCTGCTTTACTAGAGTAAGTGACTGCTCTATTAGAGTATTATGGTCTTTTTAATGCTTGCACTGTTTCTGTGGTGTATACGGAATATTTTTCCATTACAATGCTAACTTACACCAATTATTCCTAGAGTTCATTCAGGAATATTCCCAAGTTCTTTCCACTGTCTATTATTCCCAAATTATTCTTGCATAATAGATGTGTCATACATTGTCATTAGTTTCCTTTGCCACACACTGGCTGACAGATTATTCTGTGTGCATGAGCAAAATACATAGCAAGAGTCTGGGAAGCCAGTCCAGGCAGTTCTCTTCAGGTAAACTGTAGTAAGGCACTGTAGTACATGATATGATCTAACTCTACAAAGTGTTATGTTGTTGATCATTTCAATTATAGTGTACATTACAATATTTGCATCTAAAGGTGTTGATATTTTATTGAAATGACACTAGCTGTCTGGTTAAAATATCACCATTATTGTATACACTGACTATTGAGTTACAAAATAGTAGTAGTAGTAGTAACTTGTAAACAACTGTTTAATTTACATTTTGATCAAAGTAATACCTGTATATCTTATTGCATACATACAGGTACATCATACCAAGAGTTCATAATATTTGTATGGGGGAAAGTATCTAACTGGAGTACATTCAGCAAGCACACTGCTACAAGTAATACCTCAGGCTTCTCTTAGAAGAAAGGCTTGACCTTATCAACACCAATCATCACCTATCAACAGTTCTCTGTTATCAGTAGAATCAGGCTAGTGGTGTACATTATAGTACATATGATCAAAAGTGAACTTGTAGCAGTGTTTGTACAGGCCATACTGGCAGTTAGACACTCTCCCCCATATAAATATTATGAACTCTTGATCATACATATGTAGTACTCGGAATTTTTATATACGAAATTTTATATAATTTTAATCATAGATTATTGGGATTAATAGTCTATGATTTAGTGAAGTTGTCTGCTGACTCTATATTATAATATTTCATCACCATATCCACTCATCCAGCATACATGTGATTAGAAATAAAACTTACATAAAGGTGCTGAACAAAGAAAACTTACAAAAGGTTTGGAGATTTGAAACCGGGACCCCAAATGTGAATCCACACTGATGCCTTGCCACTGACAGCTACAAAAATCCTCATTAGTTTCTATCTTACAAATGTGAGCCAAACCTATAGTTATACTAGGGTGAAGAAGGGACCAAAGTTGTTCCTGACCCTAAATGTTGTTAAACATAAAGCGATATCTTTCACTTTCCTATTTCATGACTGACCGTAAAATGAATTTGCAATTGTGTATGTTATTTTATACTGCATATGTTGTGTGTGGCATGAGTGTTGGCATTATTGTTGTCCATATTCCTGGGAATAGCTGGTTTGAGTTAAACACATCACAATACAGGTGCATATTGTTGGCCACAGGGAATGTAGAACAGCAGCTGGTTTGAGTTTAATCATTATCAAATCACAATACATACATTGCTTGTTGTAAAGTGTCTACATGAAATACAATAATAATATTCAGGAATGTGTATATATTTTTTACTGTTACTCTATCTGGTGATGACAACGTATCACTGATATTGTACACAATGATATTGAGTTGCAATGTTGTACGTAGTTGTAAACAAACTGTTAAATTCATCAGGAACATAGTGTTTGATTGAGTATCTCTCTATATCTAAAGCTGAAAATGCAATTATCTACATTCCATTCGGGTCGCTCAGCTATCTCGCTAACCACTGTATGTATCAAAGCGGTTTGCTTGCTTCACGAAACACTCATCATCTAGCTTCACCAAGTTTGTTAAAAGATGTTTCTAACTGCTGCTGTTTGCCATCTACAGCGCGTTGAATGCAGGGCTGTAGAGCAAAACTCACTGGAAGTTTTGTACAAACCGCATGGTGAACCGCAAGTAAACACCTAAACCATTCAACTTACACACGCTTTTATAACCAGGTTTTACTCATCTCATAACCACAAGTGTTGTTTGGTTAAATGGGTAGGGTGTATGCTTCATAACTGTCAGGTAGTGAGTTCAAGTCCCAGACGGAAGAACTATTTTTTTCTCGCTTTGGCAATCTTTTTAGCTACTCCTTTTTTTTGGCTACAACTTTTTTAATGTATACTTTTTGATGCACCTTATTCATGAAGCAATGTACTTTTTCATGTTACATGTGTAATTATAGCTAAATACCAACATTTTCACCAAGTACTTTTATGGTAGCATACAGCTGAATGATGATGACATTATTAGTTGTAGGGCGTGGAAAACTGTAAGTGTTCCTTTAGTGTAAAAGCTGGAGCTTACTTGGTTCAGTGCTGTACACATGCTTTTTAGTATGTTTGCTTAGTATACTAAAATAGCATAACTATATTATGGACAATAAAAGTGGACATGCACAGGTGACATTCTATCACCCTACTTGAATGTGTAACATGTTCACTGACTAGGGCAAACACCATCACATTTCAGTGTTTTGGTATGTACTTGCAATAATTTCAGCTTGGTATAACCAGTTTTGTCTTCTTTCACTGTGTAGATTTCATGTCACCTTTCCATCTTATTTTGCATGACTACCTTTTTTTCAGTTTTCAGTGTTTGTAAGCTTTATGTCACTGTACATATAGCATATAGCTGTGTCCATTGCACATGCATACAATATCAATTCATTTTGTTGAATGGTACAAATAGCTACCAAACTTTTCAATACAAAGTCTCATGTTAAAAAGCATAGCTACTGACTACAGCAATATAGTCATACATGTATAGGATAAGATTGAGTTTCCTTTAATGTCACAGTTCTCTCTTCTGTACTTATATAACAGCTTCAAACACCAAGTGTTAAAGTGCGCATGCGTACTATAAGGATGTTGAATTAAAAGGAATGGGATATGGCTATAGTATCAGTATAGGGAACACAAGTGAAGCAGATTATAGAAATGTGATGTAAGATAATAATTATGCCATGTCAATATAGCTCCTTTTTGAATCCTTATCATACATACAACTTAATTTTTTTATAATTTAAAGAGAAGAAGAACCAGCCCTAATGGCATGCCCATCCACCGCACTATAACTCTATGCTAAGATGTTCTATAAAAAGGGGTTTGGCTATACCTACACCTACAGAGGTAGAAAAGGAACCTACACAGAACAAAGAATAGAGTGAAGAATGCCTACTGGGGGGGGGGGGGGGGGGGGGGAAGGTAAATTACAAACAGTGGACACCCTGAACTTGGCAAGTATGAGGTCAGCTGGAGCAGGAAATGCATGGTGATCTGGAGCCACAAATACACATAATGGAGGACTTGAGCAGTGAAAATTAAAGTTCAAAGTACAATGTAACTGACCCATGACTAGAGGGTACATAGTGCATGTTTTTGTCACTATAAGTTATTGATAGCCGGGACAGGTACTATACTTAGCACCACATAGTTTGCACCTGTATGTACAATAAATTATTATAACACACATGTACAATTTCCTGTTCAACATATGTACATGCTCACATGCAACATTTCAGTGCACTAGAATATATCTACTTTAAATGCGACAAAATAATGCATGCATATGATATACATTGTGAAGTTAGCACTGCATACTGACAGCTTGGTTCCCATTTTAAAAAATTTATTTATTGCAGAGATGGTATATACTGCACATAGGGCAGGCACCAATGCTAGTGTACAATAAAGCACATACACATAATTTTCAAAAAATGTGCAGGTTTATGCATCATACAGTACTGTAGTACTGTATAATAAGGCAGTCAACAGAAAACTTCACTAAATATAAAGTTTAGTGTATAATAAATATTCTGGGGCTGGTATCTATGCAAGTGAAAAGGTACAAACCTACATGATCCCTTCTATACAGTTCTACATAGCTACTGTGTGATGTATGTATGCAATAAGATAATACCCTGATAAAATATTTAGTAAGTTAATCAGTTGTTTACAAGTTACAACTACTTTGTAACTCAATAGTCAGTGTTGGTAATATTTTATAACCAGATAGCTAGTGCCATCTGGTTATAAATGAAATAACAACATCTTCAAATGTAAACATCATAAATGTACAATAATATAATTGAAATGATTAACAACATTATACTATGTAGGGTTAGATCATATCATATACTACAATGCCTTACTACAGTTTACCTGAAGAAAACTGTCTAGACTGACTTCCCAGACTCTTGCTATATCTTTTGCTCATCCACACAAAAATGATCAGTGATCGAGTGTGGTATAGGAAACTAATGAAAATGCTTCACAGTTACTGCCAGCAGATACAATGCAGTGCAGAAGTGAACATATTAAAACTACACAGTAATTCAGAATCACATATGTCTGACCGCCTGGCAGACTCCTGTAAGCATTCGAGCATTAATCGGATGGATGCAGGTTTGAAGCTGCCCAGGTCCAGTCATGGATTTTTTCTTCTTTCTCCTACTTTTCAAACATACTTAGTGAAGTTGATATAAACATCTTAGGCCTTGATAAGGCCTTCTGGTATACAGGCTCTGCCTTTACCAAGTACTTTAATCATAATACAACAATGTCCATTTGGTTCCAATTGGGGTACTTAGAGATAATAAATCACTCTCTAGTGTTCCTATGGGTACAAATACATGAAAATAGTAAGAAGAAAATATCCTGACCGTCTGGCAGACCCCTGTAAGCATTCGAGTGTTAATCAGATGGCTGCAGGTCCAAGGCCGTCCAGGTCCAGTCATGGATTTTTCTGATCCTGAATGTGAATCCACACTGATCACCATTATGCTCCTATTTCATGACTGATACTTTTGACTTCATAATGATCTTGCAATCATGAATGTAATCCTATACTGTGTATGTTGTGTGTGATGTGCATGTTGGCATTATTGATATTCTTGGCCAAAGAGTAGAATACAATAGATTGCAAGACAGTTGTTAGTTACAATTCCTTTCACTGGTGATATCATGTGAAAAACAGCATACTTTGCAAGAATTTGAAAAAAATCTGGCTGCCATATCATTGGTTAGTTTTTTCCCATTCAGAAATTTTGTACCAATGACAACTGACATACAAAACACTATACCTGGTTTGGGTTTAATTATATCAAATCAAATTAACGCATACAATACATTGGTACATATTCTTGGCTACAGGGTACAACAGCTATGTTTTGTGATGTGTTAATGATTTGATTATATTAAAACACATTGTTTGTTGTAAAGTGCTTACATGAAATACAATATAGGAATGTGTATATTTCACTGTTACTCTATCTGGTGATGATAATGTATCACTGATATTGTACAAACGTATCACTGATATTGTACTCAATGACTATTGAGTTACAATGTTTTACATAGTTGTAAACAACTGATAAATACATCAGGAACATTATGTTTGATTGAGTATGTGCATTTTTTTCAAGATTGATACATCGTGTATACAGTATGGTAGTACTGTATAATAAAGGGATCATTGAGGTTTAAGCTTTCCTGATTAAAGGCCAACCTCACTTTTCCTTCATGCCAGCTTGGCAGTATTGGTTAGGCATAATCAAACCCAATAAGGCTCTCAGAGTAACCCAAATCCTTCCAACAAGTAATATTTCTACTAACTGACTAATGCCACCAGCCAAGCACAACTCAACTATGGTTAAGGCTATACAGTCTTGATTTCTTCACTGTTCAATGACACTTCGGCTTTGCACATGCGTTTTTGCAAAGAGCAGCAGCTACAGGCAATGCATGCTAGACTCACCTTTGTGTGTCCTCCACCGCTGTGTAGGTGTTGAATCACGGTAAAGTGCGTGTCATAGTTTCAGTACTGTAATTCCATAGTGTGACTGGATTGTTTGCAGAGGCACTTCTTGTACTGTTCTTTGTGTGTATTGTGTAACATTGTAATGGGTGGAAGCTGACACTGAAGCAGAATGTCACTCATAATTTCTGTATTGGTGCAATAATTATAAAGTGTTGATTGTGACAGACACAAATCAGCTGTATAGCTGCTTTTATAAGTTTCAGCACAGCAGATGGGTTGGCATTGGTATTATTTTGTAGTTGGTTGCAAGAATGTACTATAGTACAGTATCTCCTAGCAACCAACTGGTAGCAGTCATGCACAGCTCAGACAGTAGGCTTCCCCTTACACTTTGAAAGGAGATAATGTCCTGTCAAATCCAATAATGGTCAAAAAATGGGCAGTTTGTCAGGAATTTGTCTGTTGTCTGACCGTTATCATAAGTGCTTGGTGTTAACAATGCATGAGGCTGTGAAAAAAAAAATTACTCAAACAACACACATAGTGCATCCAATTTGGCTGATTATGTCTACTTGATGTGTTATATACTTTTACAAGAATCCCTCTGTGCTATGAAACAATGTGTACACAACAAGAGACACTATAAACTATGATGCAAATATAGCTGTGTTTCAAAAGGACACATATAAAGCTAAAAGCTTTGGTTACTATAGGGTAACAATTAACTTCAAGACTCGGTAATCCTTTAAGGAGCCATGAATCTGAAGTTTTCTTTGTTTTATCCTTTATCTAGATTGACTATGAAGTATGAACCAATCATGCAGCCTGTGTAGCTGAGATAAGCTAATGACATTTTCCAGACAGCAGTATATAGGGACCACAAAATATATGCACACAAGTATTGGCATTCTGGCTAAGATCAGGGTTATCCACCACCCAATAAAACTCCTACAGCTTAATTAGTTCTTTCACAATAACATATATTTGCACCTTGTAGATAAAACTAACTAAGTGGCAATTAGTAGATAATAATTTTAGGCATAGGCTGCATGCATGCATGCATGCCATACATGCATGCATTAATATAGATCATGCATCCATGTAAATGACCTATTCGGTATGCTAAATACAATGAATTAAACCCTTCAAATCATAATATTACAATTCCAGTAGACATACCCTTCCAGCTTGATGATCAACAGTAAAACAAAAGTATGTAGTTTGTGCTCTTTGTTAGATTAATATTTACATGTGCTTGGTTGATTGTAATATAGTAAGTGTATCAATGTTGTGCACAGCTATCAGGGAAATATGTATAAAATGAAAGTTGATCAAGACACACAATATATAGTGTACAGGGATGCTAAGAGAAATAAGGGGGCCCAGGGCAGTGAAAACCCATGGGCCCCCCTAACCTATAGTATGGTAGTTTGTACAGTATCTGTGTTCAAATTACTATGCAGTAATACTACAGAGGGTAATACTTAGTGTGAGTGGCATGCTCATGCTAGGGGGTCTGGGGCAGGAAATTTTTGAAATTTACTGATGTAGAAATGCAATCTGGATGCATTTGGGGTTGATTTTAGTTGTCTAGACACAATTATCATAGAAAAAGATTACAGTCATTGCAGTCTGTATATGAGTGAAAATAAGTAGATAGTAGGGAATGGTTCATGCAGCATAGTGGTGATGGTTCTAGAGCTGACATACAGGAAGGAAGATACACAGTATGGATGCTGCAGTATGGCTTTATAAAGTAGCATGCAGTTTGTATGTCATAAAATGGCTGGAAAATGGCTCTAGAAGTGCTAGATCTGAAGGTTGTTAAAGAATCTTTCAAGCTTTGGGGCCCCACAACCTGGGGGCCTGGGGGAAAAGTACCCCAGTTG
This sequence comes from Dysidea avara, assembly GCF_963678975.1. Taxonomy (NCBI): domain Eukaryota; kingdom Metazoa; phylum Porifera; class Demospongiae; order Dictyoceratida; family Dysideidae; genus Dysidea; species Dysidea avara. The sequence goes on from NC_089277.1 coordinate 11,341,610, forward strand.
CTCCTTTGGTGTCCCTAGTAGTGTGTTATGCAGCCCAAGAAGCTGGTGTGCCACACCATAGGTACGTTGATAGGAAGAAAGAAAACACGATTTTCACACATACACATGTAGCTCTATGATCCCTATTGTTTATGGAGTCCACTTCTACTTCTATTAACCGTTAACTAGCTGCATATAGAATATATATATATATATATATATAAAGCTAAGATCATAACTACAACTCAGGTTGCATATCAGTTTAGCAACAATAACCAAATTCATAACCAGAAATCACATGTAACCTACAATATAAATTTTGTCCAACTATAAACCTTGTTAGACCCCACTTGGATTATGCATCTATAATCTGGAATCCTTACCTATTGAAGGACATTAGAGCATTAGAAGCAGTACAAAGATGTGCTACCAAGATGATTCCAGATTTGAGTAGGTTGACTTATGAGGAAAGATTGCAAGTTTTAAACTTCCCTTCTCTTTACTACAGGCAAAAACGAATGGACATGATAACTACCTATAAAATTACCGGGAGCTTAGTTGAGGTACCACATCAGGAACTTTTTACCATAAGTTGTAACACCACAAGATCTAATGGTTTGAAGTTATATAAGGAAAGGGCCAACTTCAAAACTAGATTAAATTTTTTCACTAACAGAATAATCAATGACTGGAACACTCTTCCAAGTGATATAGTAAATGCTTTGGACACATCTTCTTTTAAGACATTACTAGACATTTATTGGAGAGACAGTAGATTTATAATTATGTAATTTAAATTGTATGGTTATATAAGACTTTGGTCTTTTTCAGAACCATTAATAATAAATAAATGCCACTGAAGTAACATAACACACCCTGTACAGAGTTCAGCTACGTAACACCCTGTAGAGAATTCAACGGAAAATATTTATCTAATCCAAAACAGCCAAACTGTAAAAAAAAGTGCGGCCCTCAAAAAGGCCATGGTGAAAAAAGATGTGAAATCCAAGGTGGCGGCCAAGAAATGGATGTGATGGAAGGTTAATGGTAAAATTTTTAATAACAACAATTCAGGTGAATTTGGTGCCGCTTGGTCTTGGCACAAAATTCACCTGAATTGTCGTTATTAAAAATTTTACCATTAACCTACCATCACATCCATTTCTTGGCCGCCACCTTGGATTTCACATCTTTTTCACCATAGCCTTTTTGAGGGCCGCACTCTTTTTTTACAGCTTAAGGCTGTTTTGGATTAGATTTCACTTCTTTTTGTATTTGTATACCCCAAAGCCAGCCTATGGCCAGCTTTAGGGCTTTTTTAACCTATCCTCTTTTTCTTTTCCACAGGAAAGAAGAAAAGATGAAGCAGATGAATACTTTAAATGTTTCTGATTTTATCAATAAATGTACAAATTATATATATATATATATAATACATATATTTATTACAGAACTCTACATGGTGCATGGTTTCTTTGCAACTGAACACTCTACAAGGTGAGTCCTTCTAGCTGATCTCTCTACAGGGTGAACTGTTTGTAACTGAACTATCTACAAGGTAACGTCTTCTAGCTGATCTCTCTACAGGATGATTTGTTTGTAGCTGAACTCTCTACAAGGTAATTTCTTCTAGCTGATGTCTCTACAGGGTGAATTGTTTGTAACTGAACTATCTACAAGGTAACTTCTTCTAGCTGATCTCTCTACAGAATGATTTGTTTGTAGCTGAACTCTCTACAAGGTAACTTCTTCCAGCTGTTGTCTCTACAAGGTAATTTGTTTGTAGCTGAACTCTCTACAGGTGATTTGTTTGCAGCAGAACTCTCTACATGACGGTTTCTTTGTAGCTGAACTCTGTACAGGGTAATTTCTTCTAGCTGATCCCTCTACAGGGCGATTTGTTTGTAGCTGAACTCTCTACATGGTGGTTTCTTTGTAGCTGAACTCTCTACAAGGTGACTTCTTCCAGCTGAACTACGTAGTTGAACTCCCTACAAGGTAACTTCTTCTAGCTGATATCTCTACAGGGTGAATTGTTTGTAGCTTATCTCTATACAGGTTACTAGTTTCTAGCTGATGTTTTGAATTCTTTTCAGGGTGACTGTTCTATTAGAGTATCTCGATCTCGCACTTGCTACACCAAGTTTTATATATATTCCGGTCCTAATGGCACTCCCATCCTCCCCAATCTCTAGCTAGAAACCTACACCAAGTTTGATTTCATGTTATAACTCCGTGGCTTTAAGTCTGATTCTTCTACACCACTGAAGATCCTTTCTAAGATGATTACTCCATCTGTACAGCGAATTTCAAAGCATTACCCCAAGCGGTTTTTCTGGTGGGCGTGGAAAGTAGTCGTTTTTTTATTATTATAATCTCGATTGCATAATTGTTACACACTGTTGGTTTTTTTCATTGTATCTTCCTGGGTTTTAGCTCGATTTCTTTCAAACCACAAACGGTTTGAGGTCCAATAGTTAACCTATTCACCCACCGATTTTCAGCTTCTTTCCGTAAGCGGTTTACCCTGTAGGCGTGACAACATATTGGTGTTATTTTTCGTGAATAATCGCTAATAACTCTTTGCCTGTTTATTGTATTCCAACCAACGTTAGTACAGAGATGCGCCTTTATACCACCCTTCTGTGTGCCAAATTTCAAGGCAATCGAGTATTGCGTTCGCGTTATATAGCGGTTTTTGTAAGTGTGCGAAAAGAGGAAGAAAAATAAGAAGGGAAAAAAACAAAGAAACTAAGCCACTTTTTGAAGTCGCATATCTCGGGAACGCTTGAAGCACTTTCGCTCAAATTTGGAATGTGGAGTACTGAAGTTGGAGGGAGTGTCCACAGCAAAAATCGTCTTGTTTCATCAAGGAAACACAGAGCTACGGAGGTGCGAAAATTGCGTTTACGTTCTTCCTGTCAATATACTCACGGGTGTTGCGCGCCGGCTTCTTGGGCCGCACGACACACTACTGTGTGTCTTGATACTTCACCTTGTAGAGTGCAGAAAGTTCAGCTATATGTTAAGTCACAACAGAAGTTCAGTTAGTAATACCAAGAGTCCATAATAGCCAAACTGTAGAGCAGGGGCGGTGGAGCAGGCCAAAGAGTGAGGGGGCCAGGCCAGCTGAAAGTTGAAGACCAAAAAAAAAAAAAGGTCACAGTCTGCTGACAATAGCTGCTCTCCACCAATTATATCTCCGTACTAAGTAGCTTGCTACACTGCTTCTCTGAATACTGTGACTGCTCTATTAGAGTATCCAGATCCTGACTGTTCTATTAGAGTATCTCGATCTTTTCTTGCAAACAGTATCCCAAAAAAGTGGGGGGGCCATGGCCCCCTGCCCCCCCCGTCTCCACCGCCTATGCTGTAGAGTGTTCAGCCATGTAAAAAGCTGTAAGTGAGCTGTCAGCTATAACACCCTGTACAGAGTTCAGTTATGTACAGTAACAAGTGAACAAGTCACCTTATTAGCAACATAATAACCATTTTATTCAGTGTTAAATATGCACTTATTTTTATTAGGCACAAAGGTATGCACACAAATGCATAGAAAATTCTTTGTCTTGTTCAACATTCCTGAAGCAAAGAAAAAAAACACAAAATAAAAGCAATCCCCAAAACCAACTTATGGCTGCTTTTGTGGCTGGCAATTACAAAAAGAAGTGATATCTAAACCAAAACAGCCAAGCTATAAAAGGGTGCTGTTCCCAAAACAGCTAGAGTAAAGAAGTTGTGAAATCAAATGTGGTAGCCAAGAAATGGCTGTGATGGTAAGTTAATAGCGAAAAGTTTAATTCAATAACAAAAATTTGGATGAATTTTGTGCCATATCCTAGTGAAACTTGGAGGAGGCAACACAAATTCTCCTGAATTGTGCTATTAATTTTTTTGCCCTTAACCTACCATCACAGCCATTCCTTGGTTGCCACTTTGATTTCACAACTTTTTCACCCTGCTCTTTTGGCCCTTTCTTTACAGCTTCAGGCCAGGGTAAAAAGTTTGGGTGAAAAAATCTAAAGTGGCAATCAAGAAATGGCTGTGATGGTAGGATAGTGGCTAATATTTTAATGACAACAATCCAGGTGAATTTGTGCATATTGCCTCCTCACTAGGATTTGGCAATTTACCTGAATTGTCACTATTAAAATTTTATCCATTAACCTACCATCACAGCCATTTCTTGGCTGCCACTTTTAATTTCACAACTTTTTTCACTCTGGTCTCTTTTGGGAACCACACAGCTTGGCAGTTTTGGTTAAGATTTTATTTACTACTGGAAAACTTTTCTGAGGCATGTAATGAATTACGTTCAAAGGGATTAATGTTTAGTATGAAATTGGACATTATGTAATAATTTACCGTATGTTAAAAGTGGTTTGGTGAATTAATTTTTCGTGGACAATCAGAAGGAAGTAATTGATGAACTAATTTCTAGTTTGATCATCACAGTTTAATATTTATGCCCAATACTTAATTACAAACAGAATTTGTCAAGAGAGCTTATAGTTGCATTCAATGCTGTCTGTATTTTAATTGGATATATCTCTCTGCTATTCATTTGTACCATTCTTCTTTTTTGCAGTGTTTGGAAGTATGTCCATGAACAGTGTGATTTGGTGGACAGTCACAATTTGGATGATTGCATCAACATCACTGGGGAAAATCATTACAGTAACTGACAACATTTACAACACTTCGAATGGTAATAGTGGTAGTGGTAGTGGATCCATTGGGTGTGCATGTGATTCACAACATTTCTGTGAGTGTTACACACATACACTTGAAGAAGCATTAAACAACCTTGTGGGTGACAATGACATCATTAATGTAACAATTCCCTCCATTGCTTTATCATCCCATACTGTTGTGAAACAATTACATAACATCACGATAATAGGACACAATTATCCCGAAATTGACTGTAACTGTTATTCACTGAAGTTTGTCGATTGTAACAGCATCATTATTAAAGGCATTAAATGGAATAAATGTGGTTACAGCTTTCTAAGTATTTGTTTAAACCATCCCCAGGGTGAATACAATCATTATGCGCAGGAAGAAAACGAGCTTCCTTTTACTTCTTGTGTTGTATCAATCCGAAATTCTATATTTTTGAGATGTCATAATATATCAATCCAAGATTCTATATTTTTGAGATGTCATAATATATCAATCCAAGATTCTATATTTTTGAGATGTCATCTTGAAGTATTTCAATCATCTGGAATTATTGAATTTCAAAATGTTCACTTTCTTGGAGATTGTAAGCTGCATTGCGAACAACGAAACAGCATGTGTGATGTTACTGCAACTCCACCCACTTGTACATATTCTGAACCACCATGTTCAACCGAATGTTTACATGGCCTACACATTCATTCAACATACCATCATGATGTCGTAAAGATAAAGATTTTCAACTGTACATTTACACAGCTGCTTGTTATCAACATTAAAAACACTCACCTAGATTTATTAGTTGATTTCACCAAATTTTATAACAACACCGTTTCTGCATTTCCAGGACAACATGGTAAAGGTATCGTGAACATAGTTCCTTCAACTTATGCAACACATTTATCTAGCATAGCATTTCAAAATGTGATATTTGACTCAAACAATGCTGCAAGGTCTTTAGTATACATATCAGGATTTGCTATTGTTAAATTTCGCTTTTGCCATTTTATCAACAATATTGTCACTTCAGCAGTGCTGTCTCTAGATACTTATCATGTCAGAATAACTAGCTCAATTTTGAAACACAATAATGGGATATGTGAGCAATCTTATTTAGTTTATGCACTTACAACATTCATTGTCTTCAGTAAAGTGCAGGTGTCTAGTAACACGTACACTGCTGCAAAAGTTTTGTACCTTGACAGTAATCATGCAAACATAACTGATTCAAGGTTTAACCACAATAAAGGGTACTCTGCTTTAGTTTATGTGGCTGCAATGTTTATTGATATCTGTAAAGTGCAAATTTCAAGCAATGTTGGTGGTGTACCTCTTTCACTTACAATTCGGGAACAAATGCACAACGTATATAATCAATCATTTTATCTTTTCACAGCGTTAACTGGAAATATATCAGTTCATTCACTGCAGCTTTTCAACAATACTGTTTTGTTTGGAGATGGTCTTGTGGTGGTGCCAATGGTTGTAGTTAGTAATTTAAATACCTTCAAGGCAATACAAATCAGTTTTAATACAATACAAATCAATTATAATACTTTAAATAATGGTAGCATACTTTCTTTCATTGGTTTGGATCAATCAAAAAAAATAATGTCAACATATAAACGCTCTACATATGTAGAAAAGAAATACAGTGAGCAAAAAATTGATATAGTGAATGCAACAGTTGAAAATAATAGTGGCAACATGCATGGGGCAGTAATTTATGTCAGGAATCCACCAACATTCACCAGAAGACATAATCGTTATTGGTGTAACGTTAAAAGATATTGGACTATTGAAAGGAGTGCATTTAATCATCTCACAAATATCAAAAGCGTGGTCTATGTATCAGGACCTACAGATAATACAAATGAATACTTTCAGGGAATAGTTCAGTCGTTCTACATTCCGTATATAATATTCGCCATTCAAGATGAAATATTAATCAAAAGCTGTGCGTTTTCAAATAACGATGGTACAGCATTGCAAATAGCAAATGCTTCTTTGATACTTGGAGAGAACGTTATATTTGACAGTAACATTGCAGAATATGGGGGAGCTGTGATTTTAGATTCCAACTCAAAACTTACCATTAGGGCTAACTCTGAAGTGATCTTTAGCAATAATAAAGCATTAAGATATGGAGGAGCAATCTATTGTAATGTATCACTAGAAAATGCTTGTTTCAAGAACATTAATAATGTTTTATTAGTTGTAAATGATAGTAATACAGTAATCAAATTCAATAAGAATACAGCAGGCTTAGGTGGAGATAGTGTCTACCTGAGTGTACCAGAGTCATGCATTGAAATATTTAATAAATCAAATATTACATCTCACTATTTTGGGGAATACATGGTCACTTCACCAACAGAGTTACAGCTTGATTCTCCTGCACATTTACTGGCTGATTCCAATGACTTGGTTAACCCTGTTTACATTATCAATAACATAATGCTTGGTCAAGCCATTATCTTTCCTTCTTGTGCTTTAGATTTCAACCATAAACCTGCTGGTTCAGTAGCTTTTTTGCTTAGGACTGTTGACAGCTCACCGGGCTATTTACTAAGCAGTAGTGCATTATATTCAGTTGCATGTGGACCTAACAGTGGAGACAACAACCTTCGTGTTACTGGTATGAAAGTGTTCACAAACCACACACCACAAATTACAATACAGCTATCACTTTATGACACTGTGTACAATTGGAAACCATTTTTTGTTCAATTGATTATAGAAATATCACCTTGTCATTCAGGATTCTACCATGATACTCTACAAGAAAAGTGTGTTTGCTATACCAGAGATAATATAGTATCATGTTCTGGTAGTAATGCTACAATCAGAAGGGGTTACTGGTTTGGTGTAGTTAATGATCATCCCACTGTAACAGTTTGTCCCTTAAATTTTTGTAACTATGCTGATTGTGACATATCCACAAGGACGTGTCCCCTAAAGGCTTTACCAGATGATCAGTGTGAAGGGAGCAGATCAGGTGCAGCTTGTGGGAGCTGTCTACATGGCTACACTTTACCTTTTGATTATCATGAATGTGTTCATGTTAACAACTGTACGGTTGGGTATACAGCAATGGTGGTTGCAATCACATGTCTTTACTGGATATTAATAATCATAGCAGTGTTTGGATTAATGTACTTTAAGGTTGGAATTGGCTACTTGTACAGTGTCACTTTCTATTACAGTGTTTTGGATATCCTGTTTGGACAGATCTTGCAGAATTCTAAAGTTTTGCATGATTTTGTAGCAGTTTTGTCTAGTCTTGCTAGACTAACACCACAATTTTTGGGACAATTTTGCTTGGTTAAAGGACTCAGCGGAATTGACCAGCAGTTCATCCATTACGCACACCCCCTAGCTGTAGTGTTACTGCTACTCCTACTCAGTATGTTTACACGATTTTCTCCAAGACTTTCACTCTTTGTCAGCAGAGCAGTAATCCATGTTATTTGCTTTCTTCTATTACTTTCATACACTTCCATATCTTCAACTTCACTGTTGCTAATAAGACCATTAACATTTACTGGAGTGGACAAAGTGTACACATATCTGTCCCCTAATCTTGAATACTTTCATGGACGCCATCTGATGTATGGCTTGGTGGCTATTCTGTGTGGAATAGTGATAGCCATGGGTCTGCCACTTGTACTTACATTAGAACCTTTTATAAATCACAAAATCAATTTCACAAGGTTCAAACCACTTTTGGATCAATTTCAAGGATGTTACAAAGACAGGTACCGCTGTTTTGCATCATACCACATGATATGTCGACTAATCATGATAGTCACAGTCAATATCAACACAAACAGTAACACATTTATAACACTGTACCTTCTACTTGGTACATGTGCTGTCATTTGCATAATCAATGCTACTGTACAACCATACTCCTGTTATGTAGTTAACGTTGTTGACAGCTCAATTTTGCTTATCATGATGTTGGATATATTATTGCAAATGATTGGTGTATCTAGTGGATTTGCCACAGACACCATAGTAGCAATAACATTTGTTTTAACAGTGCTGCCAGCACTCATTGTATCCTTTGTAGGAATGCTTCTCAATAAGCAACACTTCACCAAAGGTATATTCTACTGTTTGAGATTTTGCAAGCTGAAAGAAGCTATTGAAACAGCCAATCAAGACACAGAGATGTCTAGTTATGTGGACAATAGTCTAAGACAGAAATGTACAGATGCCAGGTAAGTTTGGTTACACAAATTATTATTATGTTACGTTATTTAATACAAAACCATTTATAGAGCTGTGGATGATAGTGCATACTTTCGTGATTCTCTGCTGGAGCTTAGCACAAACTAATGTATACACTGGTCATGATAATTTGACTATTATACATATAATACAAGCACACATGCATACCTACAATAACAGTATTGATTTGTTGTGTGTTTTACATCTAATATTATTGTACACTGTCCTGCTACCACTAATGGCTAGTATCAAGGTATACTAACATTGATGACCATAACTTCATCATAGTTCATTTTACAAAAACCACTGATGGTTCCAAATTACATATAGAGTTTGGTAATTGGGTTGTAGGAATGGGGGAAACTAAACCCCCTGGTTGGCTAATTTCTTCTTCTTCCATCTCAGCCCTGGACAAAAAGATTGAATATTCTAATAGAACATTCAAAGACCTAATGCTCATAAATGTTCTAAATCTATTTCCAACGGCCAAGATTGAACTCCTTTTCTACTTCTCAATCTATAACTTGTGCCATATATATCACTGTAATAGGTGTGCAGCATGCATGTGCAAGGCTTAAACATGTGTATACATACAGGTATAGTATAAACATCATGCTTGGTGTTCTTTGCAATACTATAATGCTGTAATGTGGACATAGAGCTATATACACAATACCATACTTTTTATATATATACAATGTCCAAAATGAGCAACTTGAGAGCTTAAATGGATATTACAATACATGACGAACATAATACACAAGCCATGCATACAAATAGAATAGGAATTTTAAGTTTGATTAGGGATCATAGAAATAAAAAGTAGTGAAACAAAGGAGGTTGCCTACATATGAGCACTAATAGGATATATAGCTACACTATAGTTAGTTGATATGCTATGCTTCTCATTTCTTTAACATGTTTACCCAGTGATTATGTACTGTAGTAAAGCTGATAAAAGTGCACAATGGTGTGGCCACATGCAGTGCATGGGACATTGTGGTTAAAATCAGTTGCTTTGCTGTTGATACTTGTATTCAAAGTGTCTACTTACGTACATCTTGACTTCAAGTTCATTCATCAGCAGACATGCACAAAAATAATCAGCAATGATGTTATACAGTTTGTTTGAGCACATAATAATGATAATAGAGTTTTATTATTATGTACTCTTGGTCATATTAACGTCTTTTGCACATCTTCAATAGTGGTATAATGGCTTACTATATTAACCCATAAGTTATATTATTACACTTGTATGCACAACCTACCAAAAGAATTGAATGTAAAGCTAAAGCTTTGAAGTTTTTACCACAAGTTTAAGCTACTAACACAGCAAAAATAGTGTACCAATACTAACTATACTAACTCCGTCTTCAGTCAGTATATATTGAAACAGCTATTCAAAAAACTCAACAAGATTTGAGGACAAAATGGACCTCAAATCTATGCATGACTCCATTGTTATTCACTATTGGGGCCTGTGGTATGTTTTTGCTTGACCCTAGGTAGAATTTAGTTCCAACCAAAACAGAGATGGAATATGAAATACAGCTTATAGCAATACTGCAGCTATGAATAGGCCAATAGTCTGATAGTTTCAAATGATAAAAATTAGCAACTACCAATCTACAATTTATCATCATAATTTTTGAATAGACTGTTCAGGTAATCAGGTTTAAACTTGTATCATAATCACATTTATAGCAGGGGTGTACCGAGGGGGTTTCCAGGGGTTTCAGGAAACCCCTTTGGATTTTACATACTACTTGAAACATTTAAGAAATTGAAACTTCAGGTTTCCAGAATCTGAAATCTATCATGGAACAGGACATATTTTAAACTTTCATCTTAGTTAAATAATAGTTTACACATGATAGAAATACCTATAGCATTGTTCTGAAATATGATTTGGTGAAAAGATCGAGATACTCTAATAGAGCAGTCAGGTAATCAAGACACACGGTAGTGTGTCGTGCGGCCAAGAAAGCCGGCGACCACACCGTGAGTATCATAGGCGGCGGAAAGGGGGGGCTAGGGGGCTAAAGCCCCCCCTTGGTCTGCTGAGGGGGGGGTAAGCCCCCCTCAGAATGATATCACACCGAAATTATCTTTCTTGGAGTGGGGCTGAAAACCGTGATAAAGATCGAGATACTCTAATAGAGAAGTCACTCTAATAAAGTAGTCAGTGTGTAGCGAGCTATGAAAGGATTTTTATGTAGTTTATCAGCTAGAAATGATAGCTGGTGAGGTGGAAAGCTCTTGTCAGTTGGTTGCGACCTTTTTTTTTTTTTTTTTTTTTTTTGGTCTCACCTTACCAAACTATAGAAATAAGTCTGGGTCAGCCCAGCCCCCCCTCATATAAACTACTTCCTCCGCCGCTGGTGAGTATATTTACAGGAAGAAAGAAAATAGCTTTTTCACGCATGCATAGCTCCATGGCCTCTTCTCCAAAGCACACTATTTTTGCATTATAGCTGTCCCCCAGGTAGAGTACGCCACACAGCAAATTAGATTAAATTCGCAACAGCCATTTGCGAGATATGGGCGTCCAAAATTTCGTTTTAATTTCTTCGTTTTTTTCTTCTTATGCCGTACGGGGGGCTACGGGGGCTTCGATTTCTTTTCTCGCACTTTGCAAAAATTGCTATAAAATGCAAACATGTAACTCGATTGCCTCGATCTTTGGCACAAATTAAGAACGTGTAACGGTGGATTCACGTACCAAGTTTGTTGTAAGTCTGAGTAGTATTCAAGGAGATATGGACGTTTATTCACGTAAAAACAGATCAAACTTCTGTCACGGCTACAGGGTAAACCAAGCATAGAAATAACAGGAAAGTTGGTGTGTAGATAGGCTGATCATCGTAGCAGTGCCATTTGATAGTTTGAATAGCAATAGAGTTACAGCGACAAAGTTATAAAGCAAAAACTAAGCAAGTGTAAAATCGCGGGATCGAGATACTCTAATAGAGCAGTCACCACGGGATAAAAAAGGTGTGCAAAAAATGTCGAAAACAAACTTACCAGAGTTCGAACCAGGGACCTCCATACCTAACACCTGCATCCTTAACCACTGAACCACTGCTACCTTGACTGATCACCTCACTTAATTTCTGCTTTATAAATGAAATTTCTAGTTGAAATCTGCTTATAGTAGTCAAACGTTTGTAATTTCATAGATCTACCAATAGAAGTTCTAGACTGTTCTAGAACATCCACACAAAAACAGCTAAGCTGTGAAAAAATGGTGCGGCCTTAAAAAGCCTGGGTGAAAAAAGTTGTGAAATCAAAGGTGGCGGCCAAGAAATGGCTGCAATGATGTTAATGCTAAAAATTTTAATAATGGCTGTGTGCATTGTTAAAATTTATTAGCATTAACATCATTGCAGCCATTTCTTGGCCGCCACCTTTGATTTCACAACTTTTTTCACCCAGGCTTTTTAAGGCCGCACCATTTTTTCACAGCTTGGCTGTTTTTGTGTGGATTTCACTCCTTTTTGTACTTTACAAGGCCCCAAAACCAGCCTATGGCTGACTTTGAGGTTTGTCTTTACTCACATTTCTTCTTTTCTATGTAGATACAATGATGATTATTGAAGACAGACTTATAAATGTATTTCATTGCATGATTTAATTCAATATTTGATAATATTATTGTAATACTCTAATAGAGTGCACATTTTTTTGAGGACTTCTAATAGAACATATATAGAATGTTCTAGAACAGTCTAGAACTTCTATTGGTAGATCTATGAAATTACAAACGTTTGACTATAAGCAGATTTCAACTAGAAATTTCATTTACAAAGCAGAAATTAAGTGAGGTGATCAGTCAAGGTAGCAGTGGTTCAGTGGTTAAGGATGCAGGTGTTAGGTATGGAGGTCCCTGGTTCGAACTCTGGTAAGTTGTTTTTTTTTTCGACATTTTTTGCACACCTTTTTTATCCCGTGGTGACTGCTCTATTAGAGTATCTCGATCCCGCGATTTTACACTTGCTTAGTTTTTGCTTTATAACTTTGTCGCTGTAACTCTATTGCTATTCAAACTATCAAAAGGCACTGCTACGATGATCAGCCTATCTACACACCAACTTTCCAGTTATTTCTATGCTTGGTTTACCCTGTAGCCGTGACAGAAGTTTGATCTGTTTTTACGTGAATAAACGTCCATAACTCCTTGAATACTACTCAGACTTACAACAAACTTGGTACGTGAATCCACCGTTACACGTTCTTAATTTGTACCAAAGATCGAGGCAATCGAGTTACACGTTTGCATTTTATAGCAATTTTTGCAAAGTGTGCGAAAAGAAATCGAAGCCCCCGTAGCCCCCCGTACGGCATAAGAAGAAAAAAACGAAGAAATTAAAACGAAATTTTGGACGCCCATATCTCGCAAATGGCTGTTGCGAATTTAATCTAATTTCCTGTGTGGCGTACCCTACCTGGGTGACAGCTATAAGGCCAATGAAACTTGATTACCAGTTTCTCGCTCAGATTTTTGAAAATTTGATGCGGGCGGGCGGTTATTATTTATTATTCATTATTTTCTAAAAGCACAACGCACATCTCAAACGTGAAGATTTCTGCTAAAAAAGTGAGTCTACATTGAATACTCCTGCATTAAATAACTAAAATACGTTACTAATCCGTATAACAAGTGATTTTTCCTTTAGAGTATAGCTCATTGCTCCATTAGAGTAAAAGTGACTGCTCTATTAGAGTATTTCAATCTGAAATACCAATAATGAAATTCCATGCGGGTGTATCAAAAGCATGCGGGCGATGACGCGAAACTGGTAATCAAATTTCATTGGCCTAATGCAAAAATAGTGTGCTTTGGAGAAGAGGCCATGGAGCTATGCATGCGTGAAAAAGCTGTTTTCTTTCTTCCTGTAAATATACTCACGGTGTGGTCGCCGGCTTTCTTGGCCGCACGACACACTACCGTGTGTCTTCATTCTATGTATGTTCTATTAGAAGTCCTCAAAAAATGTGCACTCTATTAGAGTATTACAATAATATTATCAAATATTGAATTAAATCATGCAATGAAATACATTTATAAGTCTGTCTTCAATAATCATCATTGTATCTACATAGAAAAGAAGAAATGTGAGTAAAGACAACCTCAAAGTCAGCCATAGGCTGGTTTTGGGGCCTTGTAAAGCTTGGCTGTTTTTGTGTGGTATAAACTACTATAATATAACAGTCACTTAACAGTAGTGGAAACCCCTTTTCAAAATTCCTGCGTATGCCCCTGTATAGATAGTCTTCTTTAACTTTAATATATATACACAATTAGTAGGATACAGTAATGGCAGATTACAGTAAGATTTGTTTGCATAAAAGTATTCTGCGAGTTCAAAGGAGCTGATCCAGGAGCTGGCAAGGAGAGGGACACACCCAGGGCAAGATGAAGAGGTTAGGGAGAAAGTTTATAATATTGTTAATTTTATTGCGAAGTTAATGTCAAATGGGGTGTGTATATTACTAGTATTTTAAAAAAATTGTAAACTTAAAAATGAAGTAGGGGTCTATGCAATAAAAAGTAGTGAAACAAGAGATGAATGATGGCATTACAGCATAGCTCAGTGGGAAAGTCCCTACTTTGGCATTGAAAATAATTGTTATAGCTAATGTGCCAAAATAGGGACTTTCCAACTGACCTATGCTGTAACACCATCATTCATTTCTGTTATGGTATCTTGAGCGAAGTAAGGATTTAGCTAACACTTCTTATTGTTTTACTGTGATTTAATATCGTACACTACTCCAGTTTGTTTCAGTACTTTTTACTGATGTGCTATGGTCCCTACTCTAGTTGAAAATTCTGTGTGTGCTTGTCTGTGTAGTTTCATACTGTCCACAGTTAGGTCTGTTTATTCCATTATAGCTTGTTGCATGCAAGTCCCAAAGTATGGCAAGCGTTGTGGGTAGTATTCACTGTCTTTGGCACTGTTTACACAGAAATTACAACCTCAATCTGCCTACAGACTCACTTAACAAAGGAAATGATCTTAACATTTTTCTTTAGTCTAAAATAAATTTTATAATTTCTTTCACTCAGTCAGTGCTGGGGATAATGCATTATGTAACACATTACATAATAATTATTACTTTTGTGGTAAGTAATATAACAAAATACACTATAAAAACTGGTAATATAACTCAAGCTACTTTACTTACAAATGTAACGCGTTACCTAACTGTAACGAGTCTAATATTAAGTATATTATTACTACAAGTAGCAAAGTTACTAATCTCGTTAGTATATCCACTGAGTAACGTCTAGCCATAATGAAGTAACGAAAGCCTATTGAATGAAGTTCAGTTGCAAGCAATATGTAATATGTAACGGGTTACTTTTAAAAAGTAATTGCCCCAACACTACTCACAGTAGTAATGTTAACCATTTCATCCAGTGATCCAGAATAAGACCTGGTCTCAGTCTGAGTTGAGGAACTTCATAAACAGCTTGATTAGCTCTACACCCACTACTTTAAAACACAAACAGCATATTCTCCAACATATCACTCACAGTCAATGGTATTCTGCTATCATCCAATATATATCAGCCCAGTAATATCCACCCCATAGGTCACTATTGTCAACAATCTAGAACGGTAAAATATATTCCTTTGGTAGAGGAATTGTGATTGTAAATTAAGTGAAATTTTAAGCAATCACAAGATGTGCATTATAGCTTGTGAATGTGATGCACGGGATTCTGATGAATTTATAAGCGTTATCATAACAATTACAAGTGTTAAAACAAGGAGATGATCATATGACGTGAAAATGCATGTTGCACCTAATTTTGCTCATAGGTATATAATTAACAATAAATCAACATGGCTAAAAGTAGGGATTAATTTGGCACATCAGGTGACAATCTTATGGAATGCCGTTGTGGACAAAAATCCATTTTTAAGTATGTACTATATAAATAAACGCATGTATCATTTTGTGTATGCTTGCATGCCTTTCGCATATTTATACATATAGGCATTTCAACTTTCAACACTCAAATAGTCATTTCACCACTTCAACTTTAACTTCATATCTCTCAAACAATCATTTCACCACTTCAACCTTTGCTTCATATTCTCTCAAACAGTCATTTCACCACTTCAACTATTGCTTCATATTCACACTTCAAAACTCAAACAGTCATTTCACCACTTCAACTATTGCTTCATATTCACACTTCAACTCTCAAACAGTCATTTCAGCACTTCAACTCTTGCGTCATTTTCACACTTCAACTCTCAATTGTTCTCATCAATTCTCCTCAGTGGAAATTCTGTAACCTCACATACAAGGGACATATCACAATTTAAAGGTTGTTGTATGGCTGCAATATAAAGGTTGAGTCTGGAGATTCAGAGCAGGAATCTTGCAATTTTATTTGAAACAGGCTTAATTACAATCAACTTTCAAGTAATGCACCAATCAATGTCATGCCCCACCCCTGGGGAGGGTGTAGGAATACAGGGGATGAGTGTCTGCCATGAAAAACAATTGGCTGTCAAATCCCCACTATGTCCTCACCATTTTGTATAGGAGGGTAACTAGCTAGACGCATATATTCAATGCAAGTGACATGAATAGCCATTTATGGTATGTGAGCATAGAGCTGGATAACTGTCAATTGCCCCAGGAATGTAGACAAGAATCGACAAACACATATGGGGATGCCCAGGGGGGTAGGGATGGGACATGACATTGATAGGTGCATAACACCTCCCCATAGATTTTTCAATGCTTATTTTTGCCAATATTAGACATTGCATGTGAGGATCAAAGTGCCAAAGTATGCTGTTTTTTTTTTTCCATACAGTATCAGTTGGCTGTATTACTGTACTCTATGAGTCATCGTACAGAAGAGTTATGCGGATAGCCAATATAGTCTCTAACAGCTGTGTCTCAGTTTTTTTTCTAAACCAATGTACATGGTATGAGTGTGAGAGCAACAGCTATGCTGACAGTAGTTCCTTTAAAAATTTTTGATGGTGTTCCATCTGGACCAGATGATTTGTTTGGATCTAATTCTTGCAGTAGTTGAAGTACAGGTACACCTCTGGTTGTAATATTCATCAGTGAGATATTGGGAATGGACTGCAGATCATGACTCAAAGATGGCCCCCAAACAGACACCGCATAGCCATAGATCCTTCACTGTTAAAAATAGGGTGTAATCCAATCACCTTTTGGGGGAGTTCTAACTGCTGTTTAAATTAAACTCCTTTGAAGGGAGTTGTAGTACTCCCCAGGGGTGCTCTATGAGCAACTAAAAGGTGTTACAAGGGCATTGCAACACTCCCTAAGGGTGTTCTAGAATAGCTATAAAGGTGTTCTAGTGCTCTCCATGGTGGCATTTTGTTGAAAAGAAATGTAGGCTTGCTATAGCATTCCAGTAACCTTCATGTTGATTTCAATTTATACTCAATGACTACCAACAACAAAGCACATTAGCAGTACGCAATAATATATTTGCAACACCTTATACTTACCACATAGTTGTTTCCAAGTCACTCTTATAGAAGTTAGCAAACTGTACTTATAACCTAATTTTCAATAGAAGCATCCAATTGTGGGTTTCAATATACCTAGGTGTAGGCAAACACCCTTACAGTGGCTTAGCTATTATTGGGGAGTAAAATGACATTTGTGGTGTTCAACAACACCCCAAGTGCTACAATACTCCCCTAGGGTGTTGTAAATACCATGGGTGTACATGAACACCTTTACGATGGGTGTACCTGTAACACCTTGTTTTAACAGTGTTTACACCCCCTATGGCATAGCTTAGGTGAGGCAGTACAAAAGAAGTTTCAGAACAGCAACAAGTAGATTCCTCTGATGGCAACCAATATAAGTAAATATTAAGCCATTTTCTTGCAAAGAGTTGAAATATGATAAGTCCTCCAAAAGCCGGGTCATTGTCAATTACGTACAACACCCAAGTAGCTACTTCTGAGTAACAACCTGTGTTAGAGGGGAACCATCCTGGTGAACCTCAATAGATCTTCGAGACAGAGCACATCACAGATCACATTTGACAAAACTCATTCTACTAGTGTCCCTGACCCCAAACATAAAACAATCCCGTATAAGTAGGAATTAGCGCGGGCCCTAACATGACAGACAGACAGACACGCATTTTGAATTTTACTGATATGCAAGGCAAGGTTAATTGTTTCTTTTTGCACTCGTTTTTGCTATCGCTATAAATAAGCGCTATAATGGAGTATATTGGAAGCGTAAAGTTTGATTTAGTGGACCTTGAAAGTTGGACAACGGCATCTTCCACGAATGGTCACATGGGTCGGCCTAGTATTTCACAACTGGTAGAAGAAATAGTTGCGTTCAAGAAAAGGTATGACGACCTTTCTCCCTACGCTCGCTCTCAATTCCGTTCAGTGCTTGATGAAATGACTGTCGAGTTTGTTTATAAGACAAACATAGGTGAATCAGTTGGGATAGTATCTGAAGACGGTACTAGAGAGGTGATAAGCGACTACCGTAACCATGGTGTCAACCAAGTGAAGGAAAATAATGAAAGAACAGAGACTGTTAATGTTTACAGGGCACTTGAGTATGTCAGTGAACTGCGCGAAGAAATGGAAAAGACAGGAAAAGTAACTGTTCAGCAGATCTGTGAAATTCATCGTGTGTTGATGCACGGACTGAGAGAAGATGCTGGTGAGATACGTAAACACGATGTGTACACGTTAAGCGGTAAGGGAAGGGAAGTCCACTTCTATCCGGAGTCTGTTATTGCCGAACAAATATTCTATGCCTGTGTGGATCACCACTGTATTCAAATGTCACAATTCACTAGCGGCACTTTGTCTGCTAAAACTATTGAGTTTATTTTTAAGCGTGCTGCACGCTTGTTGTTTGACTTTGTTGATGCACACCCATTTGGTGATGGCAATGGACGAACATGTCGACTGCTAGCAAATTATGTTATATCACTGATTACACCCTTTCCTGTAGCACCAAGTTATGGACAAGGAGAGGAAATTAAGAACAATTATCTAAAAGCCATTATAGAGTGTAGGGATCACAGAGATAAGGGTCCTGGTGCTTTGGCTTCTATGCTTATTGAAGACACTTGGAGAGGTTGGAAGAGGCTGTTTGAAAGTATTGACCACAATATAAGGGACTAAATACTCTGTTGCATCAATGTTACTGGTATATGCATATAAATAATATGTATCAGAACTTCTATGTTTAGCATTTTTTTGATGTAGAGCTGCTGTTTATGTTTATGCAAGTGAAAGTTGCCAACTTCATCTGCAGCAGAAATATGTCTAGTCATAGTGCTTAGGTCATCATGGTGGTAGTTATTGCTTACATTCAACAATGTCATAGAGATGCCTTACTTGTCCTGTTGATATCTAAAAAGGAAATTGGTCACAGTGGTAGTTAGCAGATTCTGAAAGTATGTAGTCAAACTAAGGTATCTGATTACCTCATTGAGGCTTGTATAGAACTTTAAGCCATTGTGTGGGTGATATGTAAATGCAGCACTTGTCATTTACCATGCATGACCAGAAGTTTCAAAGGTTAATAATGTGAGATCTAACTAATGGAGCCAGGGGCATACACAGGAGTTTTGAAAAGGGGTTTCCACTTTAGTTAAGTGACTGTTATATTACAGTAGTTTATAGTTTATATTGCCTGACTGCTTTATTAGAACAACTCGATCTGTTCATCAAATCATAAGCTATAAGTGTTACCAAGAGTAAATAATGGAAGAGAGAGTATCCAACTGCCATATACTGCATCAAAAATGAGCACAGTCAAGTAGAGAAGCCATCCTGTAGTGCTTTCAAAGGCAGTGTTGAATGAAGTAATAAACACCTTCTAGTTCAGACTGTTTGACTTCAAATCATGCCTGGACACTTCAAACAGTCTGAGCTAGAAGGTGTTTATTACTTCATTCAACACTGCCTTTGAAAGCACTACAGGATGGCTTCTCTACTTGACGTGCTCATTTTTGATGCAGTATATGGCAGTTGGATACTACTGTGTGAGAAATTATTGTTTAACTAAGATAAAAGTTTACAGTGTGTCCTGTTCCATGATAGATTCCAGGAAACCTGAAGTTTCAATTTCTTAATGTTTTAAGTAGTGTGCGTAAAATCCAAAGTGGTTTCCTAAGACCCCCTTGGTACGCCCCTGAATGGAGCATATGTAGCCTATTGGAGTATCAGTACGGTAGTACTGTTTGTTAAGGATCATGATAGTTTAGGCTTTTCTTGCCATATTTAATAAATACATCCACATGTATGCTAAGATGCAAGGTATGTAACTTCACCGTAAATTCTGAAATGTAGTATCCCCCTTATACAGACATATAAAAGCATACAGTGATGTGTAGTGCATCTCAACCCAAGTTAAACATTTTCTATGGCCACGCAATAGTGTGGAAAAGTACATAGTACTACTTATGGATCTTTTGTGCAGTTTGGTAGGATTTGTACATGCACTTCACTAGTACTTTTCTATCTATAGTCTCATGTGGAAATATTTGAGTAGGCACTGTATATTATATGCTATGAAGAAAAGTGGCCAGGCCACCCGAACTAAACAGGCTTCAACAAATGTAGTTATTATGTTTCTATATACATAGCCCAATTGTCACTATCATTTCACATGTAAAATCTGCAAATACAGTTTTAATTACTATTATTCTTTTTTTCACAAGCTTAAGGGTGTCAGGATTATATTATGGCACATTACATTGGTCAAGTCTTTCTCTATTCTGGATTCCTTATTCTTGCACACAACAACATTAGGCACAACAGGTGAGAGCAGATTTCTTCAAGATGATAAAGCAGACTGTTCCATCCTCTTAAAGCACCTTCAACCAACATGACAGCCAGAGTGCTCGGACCATTGTCTCTGTTGTTTCTGCATTCAGCTATAGCATTATAATAGTTGTCCCTTCCTTCTGTGCCACTGTACAAGGAAATAGGAATGTATGTAATCAGAGACAGCACATAGTTTGCAAGCTGGCGACACATCTGTCCAATTTTAATAAGCTCGATTGTATTGGTGAAAATGCAGTTGTAAACACTCAAGAAACTTACATGGAGTCGGAGCCACACCCACCATTCAGGAATATGTTTTGCTGCCTGCGTGGTATGTAGAGCCACACCCACTTTTTGGAATTGTATCAGCTGTGCTCTGTGGGCATGCATGGCATCACCAGATCTGTGTTGCTACTTGACATGTAAACTTACGTGGAGCCACACCCACTTGATAATACGTACCTGGAGCCACGCCCACTTGAGAATACGTAGCTACTTACTTCTTGCAGACAATCCTTTCTATAGTGCTAAAGAAATGTGGGGCTGACTAGTGGACTTTTAATCTAGTCTTGGGGCACGCCTCTATTTTAATTAAACCGGGTCCCATCCGGATTACTATTCAGGTCAGTGGGTCAAACGGATCAACAGTACTGACCCACTTACAACGCTGATGTGAGTGTTATGTTGGTCTATGGACGATTCAAAAAGTTTTTAAGCAGTTGAACACTCTGGGTATTTATACCCTACACCTTTCCATTCAGTAGAAGCATCACATTTTTGTATTTCACCTGGATACACTGCACCTTGTATATCCAATGCACATCACAATCCAACCCAATTAGCTAACTGTCAACTTACCAGTATTTTCCATGTACTTGTGTAACTCAAATTGAAAATCGTGGAGGGCTCTGTAAATGCTCACCGTGACTTGTTTCTTATATCTTGTTTCTTTAGATCAGCCACGTTACTTGAAACTGTCTAATATTTAGCAAGTAATCCTCCTACACACCTTGAATTCCATCCATTGTTTGCATCCCGACAGACTCATCCACATTCACATTGAACATGAATTTTGTCACCATTAATTGATGAAACTTTTTGTAAAAAATTTTTTGCTGCCTCAGACAGAGTCTGATACTTATTGTACAAGTCGTGAAATCTACTTGGAGTGGCCTAGCTAGTTTGTATAGATTTAAACTAGA
This sequence comes from Dysidea avara, assembly GCF_963678975.1. NCBI lineage: Eukaryota > Metazoa > Porifera > Demospongiae > Dictyoceratida > Dysideidae > Dysidea > Dysidea avara. The sequence continues at coordinate 11,363,541 of NC_089277.1, forward strand.
GGTGTGCTACTGTCTAGATATATCCGATTATCAAGTTATTGAGATAAGGATGAAAGATGTATTTATCTAGACAATAGTAAACTTCCGTAAATTACTTGTATACCAAAGAATATCTGATGGTGTAGACACCTCCTGGGGGCTCCAACTCTTTTACCACTTGGAAACATTGTTAAAACTAACATTTTTCACTTTTTTGTACTCTTTAATTGCAATTTGCTCACTTTACTGGTTAAAATGTTGATAATTAACTACAACAAATAATTGTTTCAATTATCAAGATATGTAAGATAATCAAGGTAAGTATAAAAGAAATATCAAGATATCTCTAATTTAAACTAGAAATTTTCATTTTGTAAGGTAGAAGGGCAATGATGATTTAGGTATGGAGGTCCCTGGTTTGAGCTTGAACAACTTATTTGTCAACAATTTTGCACTTCTTTTACACTCTTCTATTAAAGTATTTTGACCCATGATTTACAGTAGGCTTTTCATTGTAACTCTGCAACTCTCACTGTGGTTTCCTTTAAACCACTATACGTTTGAACTACAATCGTTAACCTACACAGAGATTGATTTTCAGGCGTTTGAGTTTACCCTGCAGGCATGACAAAGAATCGGCCTTTTTAATGCAATTATATAATGGTTTGAGAGTTTGGATTTCATGAAAAAAGCAATAATTTTTTTTAAATTTGGAATGTGAGGTACTGATGGGGGCTAGCAGCTATATTGCAAAATCGTGTGCTTTTGAGAAGGGACTGTAGAGTTATGCTGCATTCTTGAAAAAATGCATTTTCTTTTTTCCGGTCAATGTACCCATGGTGTGACATGCCGGCTTCCTTGGCTATACAAAACACTACCATGTGTCACTGTACCACTAGAATTAATGAATGCTCTATAATATATTACCAATGGAAGAGGGAGTATCCAACTGCCATATACTGCATGCAACTGAAGAGTTCATAATAAAAATATTGTGGGAGAGTGTCTAACTAGGACACTTTCAGGCAAAATCACTGTGCATTTCCATACCTGGTAGAACAAAAGCTTTAAATAACACTTTTATTGATGATAGAGAACTGTTGATAGGTGTTGATAGGTGCTAAATAAGTTAAAGCCTTTGTTCAACCAGGTATGGATACCCTCTAAGATACACAGTGATTTTGTATAGGCAGTTAGACACTCTCCCTCACTATTTTTATTATGAACTCTTGCTGCATGCATCAAAAATGAGCAGTCAAGTAGAGAAGCCATCTTGTAGCCCTGTCAAAGTAAACACCTACTAGCTCAGACTGTGTTCCCACATGTCTGGGCAGCCTTGAGCTAGCAGGTGTTTGTTACTTCATTTAACTGTTTAACAATTACTTTTACAGTACTACAGGATGGCTTATGTACTTGACATGCTCATTTTTGATGTAGTAATGTATATGGCAGTTGGATACTCTCTCTTCCATTATTTACTCTTGATATTACAGTATCTTATAAATTAAATTGTTCTTTTGAATTTTAGATATACCTGGGTAAGCCAGTGCCCTTTCTAAATCTAAAGCCACATCATCTCTTTGAGTAATACCACACACATTAATCCATGACCTTAAAGAGTAAAACTTGAAGGCAGAAGGGTCCTTCACCCTCAATACCTCATTCTGGACATGAAATTCTCAAGTTAAATATAATATGATTACCCACTACTTCGCGTGCAAATTAAATGAACTATATAAGTCATTTCATAACACAAAAATAATGTTATCAAACTTTTTTGAATGTCTAATATTTCATATATAAAGAGTCCACAGCTTCGCTTCAATGTTCACCTAATGATCAACAGACTGTGGCCATTTTTGTAGTCTTCCTTTCTCCCACAAATTGGCAATGGAATAAGCTGATGCTTTCACATCATAGTGCTTCACATATATAAATACAAAAACATAAACAGTTAAATTTCTTACATAACATAATCAGGGGTGGGGAGACACCTTTTTAAGGAGGGGCTTGGGTGTAGCTAGGCGATGACATTTCTTAGCACGCAAACAACCTAGGGGGTCTAGGAGCATGCCCCATTCCTCCAAGAAATGTTTGAATATTAGACCCCTCTGATATTAATATTAGTTGACTGCTCTATTAGGATATCTCAATCTTGAGGCATTTGTATTAGTATCCAGTTGACCTATGTAGGGGTCTGGGGGCATTCCCTTCTTGCCTTCAGGAAGTTTTTGAGAATCAGATCCTCAAAATTGAATCTGGGAGTGATTTCAGCAGTTACCACTAATATTAAGTGTTGACTGCTATATTAGGGTAGGCAGAATCCAATTGTTTCCTTGGAATTGCAGTTATAGGATGTAATACAATCAGTCCAATTATTCAATGGCAGCTAAAAATAATTTTAGAGGCCCTCCATAATGCCTTTGGCATGAACCACAGCCCCTCCCCCTTCTCCACTGCCCCTGAACATAATGTGTATTTTCTGGCGGTTGAACGCAGTGAATTAGACAGAAAATAAGCTCCCACAGGAATACGTAATGTAGTTGCGTCACGTGGGGACGTGACGCAGCAGGGTGGGTATATAAAGATGGGATAGTGTGCACTAATTCAATCTATGCCACGTTTTCAGTACAGGTTGGCTCCCACCCACCCACCCTAATTTCCTTAGCTGTGTTTAGATGAGTTGTTACAATGAAGTGGATTGGATGCTGGACTCTTCTGACATTTTGCATACACTGAACATCTGTATCATTTTGCACACATGCAGAGTGGAGCATTTTTGGGTTTTTCCCTGTTGGTAAAAAAAAGAAAAAAAAAAAAAAGAAGCCATCAGGTTTTTTCTAGGGCCGCTTGGGCTGAGCAGTCCTGAATTTTTTTGTTAAGTTTATTATTATTATGCTAGCCCCCACTCTGCCACTCAAGTTATCGTGCATACTGTGAATTTTACTGTTAGTGTATGGTGTCGTGCGTTTTGGTGTCGTGTGTGTTTTAGTAGTATCAATAGCCAACTGCTTTGGTGGCACAACCAACTAGTAGTATCAATAGCCAACTGCTTTGGTGGCACAACCCCATTGGATGAGAGTTTATATGCATGTGTATTGAGGTGTATGGGTAATCAGGGTATGATGTGGGAGGCAATTCTATTGTACACATTCACTCCACATTAATGAGTATTAAATTTCACCTGATATCCATTTCCTAATAAAAGAGCAATCGGAACATTGTGGCGGTGCATACAGTCAAATACAATGTAATCTCTTTCAATAACTCCCTAGTACACATACACACACACACAGACACAGTACATACACAAAGTAGTATCAAGATTGTAGCTACTACATACTTTGATGGACAAGTTGATTGATGTATAAATATTATTGCAAAGAACAGAGGTGCCTAAGTAAATGTTTATATCAAACATTACAAATACAGTGTAGAACTACACCTGCTAAGTAGATGCATAGTGATGGTTGGAATCCTGGCTTTTCAAAACACTCCTCAATTACTCTAATATTATCAAGTGATTTAAAAGTAATTACACAAACGACAAGCTAGGAAAGACCTTACTTTTCCAAAAATGTCAGATAGTTATCCTTGGAGACTATTTGATGACCATGGTAGCTCACTATCAAAGTACAGCACTCCAAATTACATCAATAATGAAACTAATGACCAAGGAAACTCTAATATCAGTTGTGTGATGAACTGCTAAAGCAGGATGTATGAAGATGCATGCAAAATTTTTTTGTAGCTAGAATTTAGTATTGTAGTATATAGAATAGTATCTCTAACATGCATAATGGAAAGTGAAAAGAGCAAAAGAAAGAGCTAAAACTAATAAAACATACTTTTATTAAACCTTTTAAAAATCTAAATATTACTGTAACAGAACAGTCAGCTACTACCAGTGTAAGAAAATTAGAAATTTCAGTTTAGTATATAGGGATCATATAAAATAAAAGCAATGAAACGAGGTAGGCTATATACACTATGTAGTCTTTCAGTATAACTAACATTCAGTCAAACACCTGCCTCAAATATTATTTACTGAAATGTGAAGTCAATGAAATGCAACGGACATTTCAATTCTGACAGAAAAAGAAGCACTTCTTCAACAATTCAGTCACTATGGACATTATAACTGAACACAGGCCCTCACTGTCAATTACTAGAATGCGAAGTGCAAATTCTATTTCAGTTTTGGTTATGTTTCACCTGTTATACAGCATTAAAAACAAAGAATAGCACAAGAAGTGTCTCTGCAATCAATCCAGTCATGCTACAGAACATAAAGCACTGAAGCCATGCCATGTATTACCATCAATCCACACCAATGCCTTAGTGGATAAAGAAATGGGACACAAAGGATGACAAATTAAGGCAAGTCCACAAAGCATCATACAGTAGGGAGCACAAAGGAGTAGGCGTAGCCCACAAAATAACATCACCCAAAACCAACCTCAGTTTTCCCAGACAACGATGAGGCAATATTGGTTAGGTAAAACTAAGCCCAAACAAGCTTTCAGATCAACCCGAAATGCTTTCAACAAGTTGCTACAGAATTACTTAAAAATTTATTTAATTGAATTTTCTACTGACTGACCGATTCCTTCAGACAAGCATAATTCAATAACAGCTAAGGCTATGGGCTTGGTTTTTTCACTGTTCAACGTCACTTCGGCCTGAGAGGTGCCTTTTGGCATACCGCAGTACATACAATACATTCTTCATGGAATTACCAGTGTCCTCCTTTGTGTCCCATTCATCTTTACTGACAGCAAAAAGTGCTGATGTGAGCAAGTAATGGCTTCCCTTCATAATGGAAATCGTCCATAGTTTTCATAGTGGCTATTTTAATTGTGGAGGTGCTTTTCGAACTGTTCTTACTTCATACTGCTGTGTAATGGGTTGTACATAGCTGACAATGAAGCGTAATGGATACTTCATATTTCAGATGATAATTAATATAGCTGGGGTACGCAGTGCCATTTCAGATGTAGTATGCGTGGATTCACCAATCATAATATTTATTTACAAAAAAAGTCAACAAACAAACACACAAAAAATTTGGAATTTTCAACTAGAGTAGGGAGACTAGGGACCACAGCGCATCAATAAAAAGTACTGAAACAAGCTGGAGTAGTGCACGACGTTAAATCACAGTAAAACAATAAGAAGTGTGATATCCCTACTGTGCATTTCCGTTATGGTATCTTGAGCACAGTAGGGATATAACACTTCTTATTGTTTAACTTTTAAAAAAAAAAATATCGTGCACTACTCCAGCTTATTTCAGTACAGTGGATCCTCGCTTATCTGAACATCAGTTATCTGAACACCTTGATTATTTGAATGCCAAATGTGACTGTTCTATTAGAGTATTTTGTCATCAGTGTGCATTCTATTAGAGTAAATAATGAATAGTTGAACAAAGTTCTGTATATAAATCAACGGGCTTCAATTATCCAAACAATTTCACTCTTCTGAACACTTTTGGCTAACTATAAGAACAAAGTTGTTCGGATAACTGAGGATCCACTGTACTTTTTATCGATGTGCTATGGTCCCTACTCTAGTTGAAACTTCCGTGTACTTGTACATTGTAGCATCAGTCAGTCAGGCATAGATCTATACCTTTTCGTGTGCTTAGCTATATACAATAAAAGTACAATTCTTTATTGGTGCCTTAGGTCACTTATTGTTAATTACAGTGGTCCCTCGATTATCCAAACTCGTTGGGCCTGGGTGTGTTCAGATAATCAAAGCCCATTCATTTATATAGAGAGCCTTGCTCAATTACTCTAATAGAACACACACCTTATACATAAAATACTCTAACAGAGCAGTCATCACTACAGTTCGGAGTTCGGTTAATCAATGGCCGGATAATCGAGGGACCACTGTATATGTTTCAGTACTAAACAAATGTTGGCGGAGGCTAATTATTCATTACATGCAGTCTTACATGCACCTGACTGTTTTATTAGAGTTAGTTGAATGTTCTATAAGAATATCTTGATCATTTATTAATCGTTATCGAGAAAGGTTTGTTTTCAGCCTATCGAGCCTTTGGCTTTCTCTGTGCTAGCTATGTAAGCAAGTTCATTTATAGCTCCTATACAATTATTAAATATTGAGATGATGATGAGATGACCAAATGTAGGGGGTAACTGAGACATAGCAATGCGGGTAGGGGATCTGAGACATAAAATTAACAATAAGTGGCCTCAAATAACCATTCCAAAAATAGTTACTTTGTGCTGAATATATAGTAGACTTTAGCTATATAAAAATTTGCTTCCTCTACAATGTATCCTTGAGTAAAGTTAACAAGAAGGAAGGCTGTGCTCAGAGACCTCTAACTCCAGACACACCTAATCAGCTTCATATACATCTAAAGTTTCCTCTCTAAGCAACTATTAATGTGACCACTGTTATGCTGTAGCAAAAATTTGGTATCTCCCTTTGTGAAATCCTCTATTGATACAGTCCTACGTACTATCATAGTCCAAATAACTTCAACTTCTTTCAAACTTTACTTTCACACATGCATGCAGCTGTATAAAGTAAGACTCACCATAACTGTTGATAACAGTACAGTCATGCTCATCATCAGTGGGATCAGAATACAAATCAATGATGGTTACTGGACAGTCAATTTTCTTAACATGTTTGTAACAAGGCGACTGTAGTAAACAAACATAACTATTATAGTTAATACATTTACAGCCATACACACTCATCCTGTTTGGTAGAATACAATACTCTGTGTGCAGCTCTACCTGATAAGCATCCAAATTGATAATCAAAATCTGACTTGCATTTAACAACGTTGTTAATATCTGTATGTGATACAGGTTTTACAAACCACTATGCAAATTAGATGAGTTATTTTGATACTTACACTTAAGCACAACAGAACATCATCGTAGACAGCTAGCCCTCCACCAGCATTAGCAGTATGGTGACCAAACCCTCCACCAATATTGATGGCCCACCCTTGATCCATGGCCAGTTTGCAAGTCTGCAAGAATTATATGCAACAAATATGACAGTATAATAAATTACACACCACACACTAACACATACATATATACAAGTACACAGAAAAATTTGGAATTTTCAACTAGAGTAGGGACGATAACACATCGATAAAAAGTACTGAAACAAGCTGGAGTAGTGCACGATATTAAATCACAGCAAAACAATAAGAAGTGTTATATCCCTACTGTGCATTTTTATTATTGTATCTTGAGCACAGTAGGGATATAACACTTCTTATTGCCCTACTGTGATTTAATTTTTGTTTGTTAACTTTTTTTGCAATATCATTATTATTATGACTGGTGAACCTACGCATACCGCATCTGAAATGGTGCCGCATGCCCCAGCTATATCAATTATTGTCTGACTACTGAAGTATCCATTACACTTCGTTGTCAGCTATATTCAACCCGTTACACAGCATTTCAGATCTAGAACTGTTCGAAAAGCACCTCTGCAATCAAAACAGCCACTATGAAAAATACGGATGATTTCCCTTACAAAGGGAAACCATCACATGCTATCACCAAATCAATATTTTTCGCTGTCAGCAAAGATGAATGGGACACAAAGGAGGACACTGGCAAGTCCGTGAAGAATGCATTGTACGTGCCAAAAGTAGGGCTGCACCGATTCCACTTTTTACCGATACTTCAAACACCAAGTACTCAGCTGGGAAGTATCTGCAAGTACAAGTACTGATACCAAGTACCTTAAAGTAGCTACTTCATAGTGCACACATTTATTATATAGTGCATTTCATGGTATTCTTGTACACATTTTCAGTATGGTTCATGTTTATAATGAAGTAGCCAATCAAGATTCACAAAGAAGGAAGTCACTGAAATGCAAACCAGTTGATATTCCAGTATTCTTCTGGAGAAGTGTAGATAATACCATAATGGTGCTTACAAAAACACAAATATTCTAATACTAAAACAGTCACTTCTACCTGATTGCTCTATTAGAGTTTTTGACTGTTCTATTATTAGTATTAGAGTATATCGATCTTTTTTTCAGTAAACCGTTTTCACACATAGGTTTCAGTATAGATCAGTAATTTTGCTGGTAGTTAGCTACTAGTGTTATACTTGATGCTTTTAGGCCTCCACTGTGCTAGTAAAATAAGCAAGTACAACCGAACGTTATTTTATCCTTGCACGTGATAAGAATCAGTATCTACAACAATATAATGGCCGATTCTGATGCTTCATGAAAACAGCAGTATTGGCCCGATACTGATACCGATACTAGAATCGGTGCAGCCCTAACCAAAAAGCATCTCTCAGGCCAAAGTGACATCGAACAATGAAAAAATCAAGCTTGTAGCCTTAGCTGTTATTGAGTTACACTTATCTGAAGGCATCAGTCAGTCAGGCAGTAAGTAGAAAACTCCATTAAATAAACTATTTTTGAAATTCTGTAGCAACTTGTTGAAAGCATTTCGGGTCGATCTGAAAGCTTGTTTGTACTTAGTTTTACCTAAACAGTGCCGTCAGGGAAAATTGAGGCAGGTTTTTGGGTGATGATATTTCGTGGACCATGCCTACTCCTTTGTGGTCCCTACTATACAGTACGATATGATACACACATATTCCTACACACAGACAATGTACATGTACACACTTAAGTCTTTCAACAACAAACATTTACATAAATATTCACCACTAATGAACCCATCATTTGAACTCTTAGTGAGTGTAAAAATAAAGCATCGAACTTAGTCCAGGAAGGTTGAGAGGACTGTGTGTAAAGATCACAATTCATCATCTTGACTACTCCCATCACATCACACTGTAAAGTAAGGCACTGCTATATACACATTTACTCTGTAGCTGGACAAATGTGTGTGTATGCTAATAATGCTCGTTTGTATATTTCATTATGAACAACCTTTTAATGTATCAACATGTGACATAAAAGGCTCCTTGAAATAATTCATACATTAGGTGCTAACTGTGTTATGTAATAGGAAATTTGGCAGCTACAAACTTGTACAATTTTTATTTTGAGAACATTTTGTCACGAAAAGACTTGACGAATTTGTATACAAAATATTAATGGAGGCCGGTATATAGGATGATGAAGAAGATTTGATAGAAAAAACAGCCAACGATACTGGCTTAAAAGAAAATACATCTACTCTAAGTTACAAGACCATTTAGCTATCCAAAACTATTGCTGTGCTGCATGGAACTCAGAAAATTAAGGGTATTTGACACATAAGTTTTGGACCTTAAGCTTCTTATGTGCTAAATATACATTAAATTGTGTGCATGTATATACCTTTCTTATAGGTATGGACTCTGCCTCTACAATATCAAAAACAGTAGACACATCAACAGCATGCCATTTTGTGCATGTGAACCCTGGGGCTAATTTAGCAAGTTTCTCTGTTAAGAAAAAGTAACACAAATCGGTAAGTGACACAATCCTATGCATAAGTAGGAACACAAAGCATACTGGCAACTGAGAACATCACATGAGACCAAAAAAGGTAAAACAAATCAATAAGTGATGCAATTCTATGCATAAGCAGGAACACAAAGCATACTGGCAACTGAGGACATCACACGAGATGGTTTATCCCAAAGAATTGAATAGTTTTGTAGCCTCATTCTTAGCGGCAGCTTCACATCATATCTCTTGCTATACAAAATAGGTAGTCTAAGGGCACTGCATTTTACTTTAAGTACCTGAAATAAACAACATATATAAACACGTACTTTCCTATAGTGTGTATTACAAACTTTTGGAAGCTTATGCCATCTTGTTAACAGTGCAGTGTCAACCACTCCTCGTTGTGGTGCTTTTTCAACTTGTATTTTAACACTGGGCAAGGCTCTTAGTTTTGTTAGTACTGCTCGTTTCATTCGTTGAATCCTTGTTGGTGAACCAGCTGGAGACAAGCTTGCACTAGGTGACAATGGTGGTGACTTTGTAGGTAATGCCACACGTTTCATAGTGGGAAATGGTGGTAGACTTGTGTGCCTGTGGTTTTCCCTTTGTGGCATGTCTTCTGGCATGTCAAGAGGGAAAATCTCATCTGGATTATGTACTTTCGGTAGAAAGCTTGGTGTGAATGCTCGTGATGTTGATACATCTAGGAAGACATTTGGCAACTTATGGTATGGGGAAGTCTCAAGAACTGCTATATGTTCTTTCTCAGGGCTGAGTACTTTTGATCGGTGCCTTAGCGGCATCATTTTTATTGGTGATAACTGAAGAGAACTAGCAGTAAGCTTTTGTTTCCCTGGCGAAAATGATTTGCTGGTCATTCCTTTGATGTGAGGGAGATGCTCTTTCAATGCTTTCTGACTGCGAGGCAATGTTTTTAATGGTGATGCATCTAACGAGGCATTAGAAACTGGTGAAGACTGATTTGACTGCTCCTCAGGTCCTGTCAGCTCTTGCTTCATTGTACTAAGTTGCATGCAAGGGTTAAAGTCAGACTGTATGGCTTTCATCCTTGACTTAAGACCAGCATCATAAGCTGCTTTAGGAGATAACTGTTGCGGTGAAGGTGATTTTGCGGGTTTCACGCGTCGCACCATAATTTGGGGGTTGAGCTCTCTTAAGCCAGGATTGAATGACAAGTCGATAGGTCGCTCTTTGTCAGTGATGCCTATAGCGCATTTCTCCTTTTTGTGCTGGTTATCCTTGAAGCCTACACAACAAAGGGACATAATAAACTGGTGGAATTAGACAATAGCGCACAGTCGCGCTATGACAGCTGACCACTTACAAGAAAGCTCTCCAGATGATTCCAAATCAACGTTGTCTGGTTCAGTTGTAAGTATTGGTCGAGGAAGGAGTTGACTCTTAGGAGGTAGTCCTCTTTCAGCCATCTGAACACCGTCACAGTGTATTCCGATGCAGTCGCACGTGAAAGATGACGTAATTAATAAGTGTTGCCGGCAGCGCATGTGACAGCGGGCTCTGAAGAGCATAAGCGCGTCTAATTATGGCTTGGGTTGTAGGTCCAGGTGCCTAGTTAGGGAGCTTAAAGAATCCTCATGTGTGTAACATGAAATAGATGAGGGGAGCGTAGTCCTTAATAATGGCTCTGCAGAGCAGTCAAAACACTCTAATAGAATGCTCAAAGAGATCCGTAGCTAGCTAATAGAATAATGCCTTTAAAACAGGTAGCTAATGTGGTAGGAATATAAATAAACTTAAGAATTAATTTCATTGAGTTAGAATGTGAATATGCATTTTAGCTAGATGTCCATGCACTAACACCGTTGCCTATACATCTCATCATCATGTGATCACCCAATGCCTCCAACTGATTATTCCAAATCAGCATCATTTAATGCAAAATAAGGCTTATGCATGGTACCTTGACATGTGTCTGTTTTTATTAATTATTACAAACAGACCACTGAAAAAACTGAATATTATAATAGCTGTAAAACATTATTATCAACCAGCTTTCTACTTAACTACAGCAGCATCTAACCATGTCTAGCTCCAGTAGCTCTGTATAGAGATTTACTTGTTGACTTGGATTTATCACATGATCAGTTCTTCATTGCAAGATTTACTTAGAAAATGTTTTCTTCAACCTGATTTGAGTCTTTTGCAGTTTATACAATAAATATATATTTATAAGTTTGATGATTAACATGCAATAAATAGTTCATGATTTACAGCTTACTGGTACAGAACTAATGATCAGTATATAGAAAAGAAGGGACCCCGAACAGCATTGGCATACTCCAGTACTGGACTACTGGTCGGACCAGGGACTTATATAATAAGGGAAGCATGATGTGCAAAGTCCAGTTGATGTTCACTTAAAAATACTCACCCACTAATACCACTTGACAGCTCCAGGTTGAGAAAATATATATATATACTGCAAGTTGGTACCAGCAAAGTGACCAGTCTCACCTGAAGACAACAGATCTACATGGATTATACTAAAACACTCCAGTGACACAACCACAGAAATA
>NC_089277.1:11375721-11380721 GCF_963678975.1 Dysidea avara
CATCTAGGTCATCAATACCTTTGATCTCTTTAATTGGCACGTCTTTCTTGCCTCCTTCAAAAAAATCAACTTTTTTAATCTCTGGATCAGTAGGTTTGCTATCTTTTTTGCTGTTGTATGTTGTTTGTGCTATTTCATCAACCAATTTGAAACCATCCTTATCATGCATCTACCTGAAACACTTTAGAGTTCAACATGATATAAACAGGTACATCTTCTGGAATAATTCCATAATAGTATGATTCCAATTGAGGTTCATCAGCTATTGTTGTTTGTTCAACGATAGGTTGATTTCATTATATTTACCTATCCATTTGACAGAAGGATTTTTGTGAGTCCATTTAATTCCAATTAATGATCCATCTTTTTCTAAAACTTCACCAGTTAACTTACGTCCTTGAGAATCAACATTCACAAGAGCAGACTTAAAGCTAATTGATGTCTTAGTGTAACCAAGGGATTGAAGTGAAGTCATGAAATCTTGTAAGAACAGTGGACGCTCCTCAAATGAACGGCCACATGCCACAATACTAATGCACCCAACATCTTGAGAAAGTGTTAGTTCATTAATTTTCATTGCTATCACATCAGGAGATAAGCTTCCTATAGTATGCAAATCAGTATTGCCATGTCCAACCACTTGAATTCTTGTATTCAACCATTCAGTTGGTGGATCATCAGGGTGGTAATTTTGTACAAATTTTTTGGTTGAATCATCCAGTCTCTAATGTGTCTGAATCTGGGTCAATCTGGACAACACTTGATATACCAGAATTTTTCTTTTGCAGAAAGTGTGCAGCTTGTTGAACTACTTCATCATTTCCCACAACAACAATATAATTGCCGATTGTAGTTTGATGTTGCAGAAGCTGTTTTATCATTGAATACTGCTAAGAGCAGTGCCATCAGCAATGGCTACTTTAAATAGCAATGCTTGAGCCCCATTTTCTCATCTGATGTAGATTCTGAAATATATTATATGCATTATGTAAATAGCTATAGACTGCTTGAAGCTTATCATTGATTATTAATCATTATTTATTTTTACTGGATTAATATGAAGTTTAAACGTGTGGGAGCAAACACCACACACACACACTTTTGCTAGCTAAAGGAGAGCATTGTCTAGAAAAGAGCATTATTTGGAGTAACAGCGCATACGCAGTAAGTAACACACGGTCAGTCCATCACCTAATCAAAAGTGTTGCATCCAATAATGTGCAAACTGCTAGTGGTATACCCACTGAGTATACGTACAATGTAACCCAATTTTGGAAAACCATCCTTTTGAGCACAAGCAAAATTTGCAGGAAAACTCAATTGAAAATTTCAGATATTTTGATAAAGCAACTATTAAACCTTCTTACTGTGAAATTTCACACCCAAAGCTTCTTTCTGTTAGGAGATATGGATGATTTTATCAGACCATGTAGTGATTTCACCATGCGTGGGACACCAATTAACTTACAAATGGGGTGATTTGTTCAGGTGCTAGAACGGTTAAAACTAAGTCTTAGACAATGATACATGGCATTTAACTGAAGAAAAGGACCAGAAACACTTGATTTAACTATCAGAAGTATCTTTATAATACTTTCAGACAGTAGGAATGGAATTATTTGTAAACAAAGTGATTTTTCACCATTTGTCACACTTAATTAATCACTCACAGAACTCAATACATTACTACAAAAAGTTGCTTTGTAATGTATTAGACAGTAAATTGACCATATGTCTGGAACCCTTCAAGATATCGAAGTTGAAATTTTGACACAAGGTGGATAAACACCCAGTGCCTCATTTTAGCTAAAAAAGAGAAAATTGACCAATGTGCCAAAAAGGATGGTTTTCACTGAGTTTTTATTTATGTATAGTAACAATACTCATCCGATCACTTGTATGTATGTACGCATAATTATGCCTTTCTATTGCAGGGTAAACTCAATCTAGCATGTTTCCTTTTTCCAGAATACAACTTGCTTGCTTAGCCATATCATTCCCAACCACGTAGAGTACAAATTCAGCAATCATGTGTTTGTATGTGTGTGTCATACTGTGCGTTTACTGAGGTTTTACAGCGTAATACAAAAAATAATATGGTCACACATTAAGGAGATTTATTCATCAGTATAGTACAGTAGGGCAATCATAAATGGGGTAATCGGATAAGGCTCACATACACTCTCTCCCTACAACAGCTTACTTGGGTGAAAGGTTCCACCCTCCTTCAGTGGTCCCCCTTTCTGTGGCTTGAGTATGAAGAACTTGGTGGTGCGGAAACAATTACTGACACCAAATTCTTCCTTATACCCAAGTATCTATTGTCTCACATTAATACCCATTTTTCACATTGGCCTCGAGTAGAGCTGGAGATTTATTCCAAAAGGCAGTCGAGACCTGTACAGATACCAAACCAACCCTACAATCATTAGCTTGTGGAAACAGAAGAGTACTCAGGGCAACAGAGACTGATAATCAACCAGATGGGAGGCCAGATAACAAGTGAGTGACCAACATTAACTGACAATCAATAGAAGAAGCATCATAATGACAAACTATGTCTAATAAAGTAAATCATAGCATAGAAAACTGTAAACCATACACATTGTTTATTCTCTTCACCACACGTAAAGCATTTATTTTATAAACTTTTGCCTGCAAACTTAATTATTTTATTTTACAACAAAAAAATCATGCATGGTATATATCCAGTTACAAATTACATTCAATATGTTACTCTGTCATAACAGCTAGTGGCTTCATATTGCTTGTCAGTAATATACAGCATAGGGCAGTGTTAAGCAGTAATAAAAAAGTGTTGTGTAACAACTATGGCATTGAAAACTTATTATATTAATAATAGGCACAAATTGACCTGAAACGAGCTTTAATTTGTATGACTTATCAAACTGACACAACCAGACAAGAAAATTAATAGAAACTTTTATTGAATGGCATAAAATACAGCTTACAAGCAGCAATGCATGTGCATCAAAGAGTAAAAGACAAAAATTAAACTTACTGGCAACACAAAATCATCAGCTGTTGCAGTATAACAGTTAAAGGTACCAGTTCAGTTTCACAGATGCAGTTGTTATCACCAGATAGTAATATTTATTGTCTTGATAAGAGTGTTCACTGATAAACTAGACTTGAAAAAGTTCTTCTTTTAATAGTTACCAGTCCCGAGGTTATTGTGATTCACACCTACTCATGTGCCATCTATGATGAATGGAGCACATATATTACTTCTTTTAAAACCTTTCAAAAATGAAATCGAGCTCTTTTTGTTAAAACTTCAAACTGTAGAGGTTGCAAAACCTATGGGTAGTGTAAATACCATTGTGTAACTCATGCAGGTATAATAGTTGCAGCCAGTGTGGGTTCTCTTCCATGATATAGCTCAGTTATACAAAGAAAATTTATGCAATCGAATGGTAGTTTAACCTAAACAAAATGTGTACATATGCAGGATATACCAACAAGGTATAATAATTGAGGATGTCGTTGTGTCAGAAGAATTAACATAGCATTATTAAGGTATTTTTTGCTCAAACTATCCATTATGAAGTATATAGTTGCAGCTAAAAACAACAATGTCTAGTTGTAGAAATTTTACACACTTAGAACTTGTTGCTGAATTGTGTAGAAAATGTGTAGAGTTTTCAGATTAAACTACGTGTGGTAAATATTCCATAATACATATCACTAATCATTTCATACATACTATTATAGTAGGAGCATTCTCAGTGTTATGTATTAATAGTATTGTGTGATTGTATATGTTGTTATTTTGTGGTGTTATATTGTGGGCTTGTGGAACTTTCAATTGCTATAGTTCTCTGTGTCAGTTGAATTGCATGACTCACTGTGCATAATGATTTAGCAGTAGTAACTTGATCTTAACAATCAGTATAATGGATCCTTGAAAACTAATTGGAAGTGTATTTGAAAGACATCACAATTATGCATTGTAACTTTAGCTGTTTGTGTGTTCCCTTGGCACTTTTCTAGGTCACAAGTTGTTTTGAGATCAAGTCACCATCTGGACTTGGATATTATTCTGCATCTGAGCATCAAATGTCCCTGCTGTACAGGCTATTAGCATTTAGTGTCCCTATAGTGGAATATAAACCATATAGTTACTACTTGTGAGAAGTGTTGACGTTGAGTAGATGCAGGAAGAATTCCAGATCCCAGGCTGTGTGGCACTTGCCTAAATTGCAAGCTGTCTTGGGATCAATCAAAACTGACTACCAGTTATGTGCCTAGGTAAAGCCAGTGAATGAATTATACTCTGGTACGTATTTGATGCAATAGATCGCTGAACATTCAATGAGGTATGTATATGCTGATAATCTAATGAAACCAATGGTATAGTAGTACTAGCAGTATACGCACATTCCAAGTAAACCTTATATTTGCACGTAGCTATATACAGTGCCCTTTTTATTGTCGAGATTTTAGAAATGCTAGTATGAAGTTCTACGACAGTCATATACATACTAATAGTGGCATTGTTTGTGTGAAACTGTTTGTCATTAACAGGAACTGACAGATAATTACAAGTACATGATGCATTTTTTGAAGTGTGCATTGTAGCTATACATATGGTTGCTATACAAGAGATGAAGCACATATGTTCTCAATAGTGATATATGCAATGTAAACATGTGACGTGTGTGGAGAATGCATGAACTAAAGATGTGCAAAATGTTCTCTTACATGACTTTATTGAAAAGATTGTACGAACTAAAGTTGATGGGAAATCTTTATAGCATAATACATTTATGCAATCTGACAAAACCAGTCTTATTGCCTTTCCAGGTACCCAAGTTTGAGTTTGAGAACTCATAACTTCCAATATATTCTGTAAATATATTTGAAACTTTGCCACTTTGTCACATTATTTTACTATGCATGCAACAGCTGTATAGCTCAAAGGTGCCACAAACAGATTATGATTGTCGAGTCATGCCTCTTTAATTTTAAAATATTTT
>NC_089277.1:14465721-14490721 GCF_963678975.1 Dysidea avara
TGTGAGACCTGCACTAATGAAGAAACTATACTGGTATGTTATCAATACCATTAGCCATGTAATCTGAAGAAAATTCATCCACATTGTCATTTGTGGAATGGCTATCATCAGCTACACTCAACATATCATGTAAACATGTGTGGCAAGATATAGGACCAAAAATTGTTTTAAAACACATTGTAACATCATTTTAGCTGTTACTCTATTACTGTCACACAGGTAAAATAACAACTTAAACAATGTCTGCTACTCTGTTACATTGTAACTGTCACATTGTTACGTATGTAGGGATACAAAATACTTATACGACATCCGCTACTCTGTTATGTTGTAACTGTTACATAGAGATAAAAAATAATAAGTTTTAATACAGTGTTCACTATTCTGTTACATGTAACTGTTACACTGTTACATACATAGGGATAAAAATAATAACTTATACGATGTCTACTACTCTGTTAAGTTGTAACTGATACACTGTTACATAGGGATAGCCAGATACTAAAATACTGGCTGTTACAATGTCACACAATTTAATCGGTTAATCAATCAGTTATGGGGACAAATAATCGGTTATAGACAACGGAAACAAGGCAAAAATTGAGTACTACAACAAGGAGTTCTGTATCCAGCTTAAGGAGAGCACACTTAGTACTTGGAAATCAAAGTATTATGAAGAGGTTAAAAGGCTTAGTAAGAACAGACAGCTTGCTCAATCGGGTGAATCATCGTAACTACTCTTTCTAACCGAAAATGGGGTAGGCCACTACTTGCGGGTGACACACTAGATAATCAGGTGCAATCTATATGTTTATGCCACATGTAGCACTGGAGGAATGGTCACCACTATAATGGTTTTGGCAGCTGGCGAGACTACAGTGAAGACCCACAACATGCAACTAATTTACCAAGGAAGACAACAGCCTGTTTACCAAGATATGCCTTTCCAAATGACTGGAACATAACGTTTACTCCAAACCACTGCAGTAATGAGAAGATGAAGGAATACATTCATAAAATAATTATTCCTTATGTTACAGCCAAGCAGAAATATTAGAAGCTTCAACCAAACCACACAGCACTTGCAATCTATGATGAACCCAAAGGGCAACTCACTCCAGCTATATTTTCATTGCTTGAAGCATATAATGTCGTTGTTAAGGTACCAGCAAATTGTACAGACAAACTACAGCCAATGAATCTGTTCATCAATAAAGCCGCAAAAGATTTCTTAAGGAAAAGGTTTCAGATTTGGTACTCACATGAGGCAGAAAAGCTTTACCGGGCAACTGCACCAGGACATTTCACTCCTGTGGATTTATGTACAAGTATACTTAAGCCACTTGGAGCTGAATGGCTTTTCAATGTCTATCAGTATCTACAGAGTAACAACTCATTAGCTAAAAATGGATTCCGGGCTGTAGGTATTACCAGTGTTCTTGAACTGTAATTGTTTATAGGAGCAATATGTTTAGTATTGACTTCTGGAATATAAACTGTATTGACTTTTAGGTAGTTATGTGAACAATTTAAATGATTGTTGGATTTGTGGTAATCTATCTTGACAGCTAACTATATAGCTCAGCAACTTTGAAGAAAACTCAACATAATCTAATTTTACTGCCAAACCACATTACTATAATACAATTCTGGACAGTTCTAGAATAGAATGAATACAATTACAAGATTGCATCATAACCATAAGTGCAAAGTGTGAAAAAATCACAGACAACCTGTCTGGCTACATTCCCCAAGGCTAAAGGGAAAGGTAAACAAACACCTCCTTCAAAACACTGTACTAAATGTGGACACATTGCTTCCTGGTGGAATGGCTTATGGAGAGCCTGTCCACAACAAATAACTGTGGCAAATGTAATTACAAAAACTCCACAGTCTCTGACACCTTGTTGTTTATGAACCTTGGCAACATCATGTTTGGCAAACAATTCATGTATGATCACCTGGGTTCTGTCATCAATGCTGTCATACAGGGAGTCATACACCATCACCTTGTCTGATCCTTCTAAGTGAACATTGGAAGCAACAATCCAATGGTTACCACTTGAGTGAATTACATGTTATAATAACATCATTAAGCTCTTCCCCATTTAAAAATTTTGTTTTATGTGAAATTAGTAGATGGGGCACAGCTAATACATTTTATACCTCTGAAAGAGGAAAACCTCTATAGTACAGCAAAAAGTGATGAAAAATTCTGGGTCCCAAATGCCTATAATAGAGAGGTTCCACTGTAGTAGAGATGAAATGGATATCCTGAAAAATATCTTTCCAGATATTCTATGGAATCAGGAGCTTATATGCACCAAAGGTGAAAATTCTTACACTTGTGGATTTGTGTTGTCCAAGTAAGGCAATGTTGCACTATATAAATATTGCATGGTTAAATCTTCTGTGTTCATATGCTTCTGGTTTCATATATCCTTTAAGTATGACATTAAATGCTGTGAAAAACCTGTCACCTGTCACCTGTCTAAACTGGCCATTGAAAAATCCCCTAATGTGCCAACTGGGTACAAAGTGGCTTGCAGCCACCTCCTTAACCCTTAAGCCTGTATAATTCACAACACTGGATTTAAACTTAATACACATGCTTTGCACAAAGCACTGTAACTTTCATAGCATCCATCCTATGGCTATGCAGTTTATGTCATTCTACTTGTGATGTAACAAGGATTAAAATCACACCTAGGGTTTTACCCTAACACTAAATGGTGAGGCCAAAACTAGCCATGAAAATAACTTTTAGGTAAGGAAACATGCAAACCCTTTATGAAATTGTCCATAACTCGATGGTGGTTGCTCCTATCAATTTTCAACAACTTCCGTTTGATTCACCGTTAAATTTTTTATCAGGCCATATATGACTCACGTGAGTAAACCCACAATCAAAATTAAACACGTGGCAAGAATTTTAGAACATGATGCAATTCACTGTTGTTCATCGCTTCATAACAAGTAAGCCATTGTAGTTACTGTGTACATTTAATTTTTACTCCAGTGGACAGACTATTAACTAGTGTGTAGTTGTAGGCAACATAAGTTATCCCATCCAGTGTTGCCATGCCCATGTTGTGTAAATATGCATTTCCCAAAAGTTCTTTAAATTATCAAGATAACACTGGGATACTACAGTGTCATCTCTGGAAAACTTTCAAATATAGCACTGAGTAAAATTTTCACCTGGTGCAGTGTCCAATAATTTTATACTATCATGATAGAGACTCAGCTGTACAAAATATATGTTGTCATGGTATGTGCTAATTTAATGAACTTTGCTTACGTTTTACAATTAATTTTTAACAACACACCACTGATACCACGGCAACTCACCAATTGTGTCGATATCTGCAACACGAAACGACAACCTTCGCAACAGCCAAAGATCCTCGACTCTGAGCACCTATCACACGCCACGGTGCTATAAGCTGAGACTGACCACGATGTAGTATCATAGTCTCGTCCCCAGCCGCTTGATCACGAGACTAGTAGTAGCACTGAAGTCATAAGTTATCAGTTATTCCGTGGTACATGCTTTATGCATGGTCCTTCGAGCCGATCACGACGCAGTGACCTACAGATCCAGTCAGCTACTACACTCGCGAGCATGAGCAAGGCTATGTTAAGAGACGCTCGCTTCCCAGACGAGAATTCGTTGGTACCACAGTATTGCCTCATCTTTGGAAAAATTGATAATAATACAGTACCCGAAGAGGCGAGCGACAATTTTTTGTTTCCTTTTACACTTTAGTTGGTGTTCTTCAATTGGATTAGGAGCACCAGAGACGGGAATCCTGGTGAAGCTGATTGCTGCCGCCAAACTGTACTGGAGTACGTGAGCAGTATAAATAGTTAAGAGTATAGACAGACCGCTACATTTTCGACATGGCTGAATGAAGGCTTGAGTAGAAAAAGGAAAAAGAGGTGGAGATCGGTCATCCATCAAACACAGTAATCAACTATGTATCAAAAGGGTCCGAAAGGGTCTCACACAATTAAGGAAATAAGGCTTACAGGAGTTTAGCTAGAAATTTTAAATAGGTGAGGCAGACCTTGCAATATTATGAATGATGCACGTACTCTAGTGTGTAAGTACAATCAGCAAGCGTAACATGCTCAAGCTTAGGGGGGGGGGGGGGGGGCATTGCCCAGGAAAATTTTGAAACTTAAGAGCTACAGGACTGAATGTGGAGGTAATTTTAGTTCTACTATGATGGTAATTACATAGAATGCACGTTGTGGTATTTTATGCATGTTGCTCAGACCATGTATATAGCACTGGTAACATGTCAATCCAGGGGGTCTGGGCCGGCTTATGCTTCCCTAGGAAAGTTAGAGATTGATTGTGAGGGCAATTTAAGTAGTTTAATTTGCTTGACTGTTGTGTTAGGGTGAGTGCTCTGTTAGGGTGACTGCTCTATTAGAGTATATCAATCTGATCAGTTTCTGAAAACCTCAGTAGCTAACCTCTTATGGATGGACTCTTACTAAATGCCATATAAATATTATTAATGCAAGCTTTCAATGCATCTAAAAGGTCCAATGTAGCTTTCAGTTCAGTGACTTCAGTCATCAATATTTGGTGAGGTAACTGCCTCACCTGCCTACATTGTTGCTACACCTCTGGCTTAGACAGCATGCTAAGAACTGCATGCAGCCTGGCATTGTATATACTTCAGTCGACAACTTAGCACCACTAGTTTACAGACGTTTAAAGCAGTTGTTTTCACTCCTTAAGACTTATCCAATGATGAAACGGTGGATACATTACAAGTGTTTCCATTTCTTATACACCGAATACCATCATTACAAAGTGATTTGTTACAATACCTAGCAAAAACAGCTGATGTGACATCAGTGGTCAGTTTGATCCCCTTGAGTGCATGGTGGAAGTTGAATGCTGGTGAGCTGCCAATTTGGTATCTGCTGCTCTCAAGGTATTTGCCTTGCTACATGTATGAACTTCCGGTTTGAACCATTCAACAGAGTAGTCCTTCATTTCTTAGCGCACCAAATTTTAATTATCTCACGTGAGAGAACATCTTGTTATAAGGAAAATCACAATGCCTATCATGTGCCAATTATCGGCATGGGGTACCTATTATCGGCAACTATACTTTCGTGATTGACCAATTATCGGCACAGTGTGTGATTTTGTGTGTAACTCCATGATGCCTTGTTGGTTCTTTGTGAAATTTGTTATGGGAGAACCAGGGAGATGCAGTCCTTGGATAGCTCTGTTTCACAGAAGTTTTACAAAGATGAGGCCAGCCATTCAAGAGATATTCAGGTTAGACGTAAAAACGTACTGATTTCTAATATAAAATTATTTTTACGCTTACCTAGCATAGCTTGTATAGTGCTTTAACAACAATAATCACCGAATGAAAATGATTCTAAGAAATGTTTCAGAGGATATAACAGCCCATTAATTGTGGAACTTGGTAACCTCCATATACCCTGTAGCTCCATAGTTTACAAGTGCCAATAATTGATACCTGCCGATAATTGGCGACTTACACTATACATGTGCATATCCAGAGAGTGTAAGTGTGTCTGAGCATGTACATGTGTAGCCATGAAAGTGGGAGCATTGCTCCTTTGTCAGATCGTTTCTTATCCACTTGCTACACCAGTAAAGATAACTTTCAAATTATTGACCTCTCTCTCAACATTGTTAGTCATGTCATCATCAAGCATACAGTTTCAAAACACAAGGCAACACCTTCTGGTATTGACACTATTTATGAAATACAATTTTAGAAATAAACAGATACTACTGTAGCATAATTAACTTATCACAGCATTACTGCATGTCCTTGTGGATAGAGTACAAATCATACTAATCCTTCAAAATACACACAAAAATTGACCATGTACATTATACCACACTTATACCAGCGTTGAAACCGGGTCGGGTCATCCGGGTCACAATTTCTCCGGGTCATCCGGGTCTGACCCGGTTTACAATTTATCCGGGTCTGACCCGGATTGGATCACGTGAGAAACGAAATTGTTCGTTTGACGACGTGGAACTTATAAACGCTATCGCGTAGCTCTTTCGTGAGCCACGCCCACTTATCGCATTACCAACATATGCTCAGCCACGCCTATTTGTTAGTAAGTGCAGTATGTAGCACGAAACTGAGGGTATCTATGGTGAGGGGTTAGTCTCGCGTGGCCAGACCGCTTTTTTCCGTATACTGGGTGGGGAAAAAAGGGTCTGGTGCAACTCCAATAGCTGTTTACTTCTGAGCCGTCCCCACATTCCGGGGACGCTAATTGAATAACATTGGTCACAAAGGAGGTGCCATGACGTCAGTAAGTTAACTAGAGATCTGTTTATCCTTTAAACGAATCTTAATTTGCTCCGATGTCTCTTTTATAGCGTCTTGAAAGTTAATCCTCATCGTGTAACAAGACTCACAACCGGAGCAGTAGTGTAGGAATACTTCGTAGTTTACTGACGTCATGGCACCTCCTTTGTGACCAATGTTATTCAATTAGCGTCCCTGGAATGTGGGGACGGCTCAGAAGTAAACAGCTATTGGAGTTGCACCAGACCCTTTTTTCCCCACCCAGTATACGGAAAAAAGTGGTCTGGCCACGCGAGACTAGTGAGGGGTAGCTATTGTCAGTAGGTGAAGACCTTTTTTTTTTTTTTTTTTGGTGTTGCAATATTTACTCAACACGAATCAAAACGCTCAAAATGTAGACTCGTTCGCTCGCCCGAGTCTAGCCGAAACACGTCTCGGCTTTAATCAATCCGGGTCACATCTGGGTCTGACCCGGATTGCTATCCGGGTCAGTGGGTCATCCAGGTCAGCAGTAGTGACCCGGTTTCAACGTTGACTTATACTATATGTTGGTAAACTCCTCTGTGATGACTTGTGGATCTAACTTGATATCTATAGGTCTCTTACTCTCCACAATCATTTACTAAAGGATCAACAATGAAGATAACCACTGTTTATCTCTAAGACATGTCTCACTCTCACCTGTTGAACCTCTTCTTGTATGACAGCTGCCAACGTGTCTCTTTTCTCAAAACATTACAACTACAAACATTCTATCTTTAAACACTGCACACCAAAGCTATAGCACCAAAGTATGAGGATTGTATGTTAATTATTAAAACTTTGTGTAGTAGTGAATTTGTCTATTTGATTCAAACAACATGCAAATCAGCCAAGTGTGTGCATGGTATACGTTAGTGCTGAGTTATGGACTGGTCCCTCCATGCTGGCCACCGTGATACAGTAACTCCTAAGCAGATAAAATGGCACATATTAAATGGATTTGACTTAGACATCACAACACGCCATCTGAAATCTTGGAGGAGGTCATCTGGAGAATCTTTTGGACAGCTCTCTCTACGACTTCACCAACTGTAACTTTCTATAGTTGACACACAAATAGTACTATAGTAATTTAGTTTAGTATTTACTTCCATACACAACTTGACAGATATACTTGTAGGAGTGACAATAACCACAAGAGTACCCCCTTTACCAGAAGTGTTCATATTTACAACCATGAGTGGCTAAATTCATAATAAGTTGTGTACAAAAAGAATTTCATAGGTAATTACAAAAAACTTTACAACCATCACTATCATGCATGTACTAGTTTGAAAGTTTCTATACTCCACAAGATATTTAACGTGTTACAACTTTTGAATAAATTGAATGCCTAACACTAGACAACTCTATTGCCAATCTAGACTTTTTCTCTCTGACATTTTACATCTTAGCCTGGGTATGTCCCTCTCCTTCTGTATCCTTCAGGACACAATTAATAAAACTGAAATCCAGTGTTGTACATGCTCCATAGCCATCCAAAGCTTTTGCAGTTTATAGACTTTGAATGGCACAGATTACTTTTTGTAGAAGTCCAGCTGATTGTCTGTTAAGTTTAAAGATTTATGCAAGCATATAAATTTGGTTAGATTGAATGAGTATTACTTTGACCTCTCAACAATCAGCTAAGCCGTTGGAGTTACAAAAACAAAACATTTTACATAATTATAACATGTACACATACAGTTATAATAATATTATAATGATATACTATAATGAAAGTTTGCACCTTCTAATTCCCACAAGAAATATTGATCACAACACCTTCGTAGTTCCCTAGCTGGTTCAAGCCCAAAAGTCAGCCAGACAGGTGTATACCTTTAGTCACAGAATACATACAGTGCACACATCATGCTTGCACGTGTACCTTGTCCTCTGAAACTGTGTCCCAAACTGTAAAAGCTGAAGTGTCCACAGGACATGAAAATGTTGGGACATCACTAGTAACATTGCAGTGTCTGCATTTTTGGTGTCCACAAGACACTTCAGTATTTGGTACAGTGAATTTTGTTTTTATTGACAGCTCAAGCTTGACTAGTTTGCAGTACAGTATACATAAAACCTGTCTATTCCAGTCACCTTTGGGCCAATAATTAATTTTACTGACCAGCTGCAGCAGTCCATGACTGCATTTTAAGACAGATGAGATCATTATTTTTGTGCATGACAATAATATTATTAGCAGAATGGCTAGTTGAACAACAGATGGCCTATTTATACAGATATGTATCAACAGGCTTAAATTTTATCGTGGCACATCAATGGTTTATGCCAGTTTTTGCAGTTGGTATTATTGACTGTCGAGTCACATAACTCTGAACTTTTGTAACCAACAATTGGACACTTGGAGAGAGCAAAATGATTCCATAGGTCACCTTAATTAAGGTTCATGTCATTATTGTGTGGCCGACTTCGACTGATTCAAGTGTAGCTACATAGAGGCAAAAAGTTATAAGAATATGCAACTATACGTACATTGCTTATTAATATAATGTGGCCCAGGGTTAGGCCTACATAAAGTATTATGCCAGCACATTATTATAAAGTGTAATAGGATAGAGTGCTATGCCAGCATAATGTTAGCATTTTAGGTAGATATTTCAAACTATGGAGCTTAATTCCTTGAAAATAGATCAATACTCCCTAATAGAGCAGCCAGTGGAAACTGTGAATTGCATTAGAGCACTCAAACGCATTGTACATAGCTTCTTAGATCGATACTCTCTAATAGAACAGTCACTTTGTAGTGAAATACTCTAATAGAGCAGTCAATGATTAAATGTTGCTAATTATAACCTAGGAGCATAATGCAAGCATAATGGGAACAGCTGAAGAGTATAATAGGTGAAAATTTAGGGAAATTCCTGACAGCATTTTTGGAAAAATTGACTCAGGCCTAGCCAGTATAATAGGCAGCTGCCAGTGTAATGCTATCGTACTAGGTGGATATTTCAAACTATGGAGCTTACATTAAGAGTTCATAATAATTTATTATGAACTCTTGCTTACATTGATTTCCATATATGCATGAATTTAAAAGTAGCTAATATAATTTATATAGATTGAGACTTCCTAAGCATTTTGGGTAAAATTCTAAGGCATGTTATTTTGACTCAGGCCTATCCATATGATTTGTAGTTAATTATTGCCTCATTCATACACATGGTTAACGTTGGTGCTATTATTTCTTTTGATATGATGTTACAAGAGTACACTAATGATGAAAGTGTGAAGTTTAAAACATTTTTAATTAATTAATTTAGAAACAAACATCCAAATATGGCATACAAACAATAATGTGATGTATACAAATCATTACAATATTATGTAGTGTAGTGTTGTACAAGATGGTAACTATAACAACCAGAATAAATTACACATAAAGGTAACCTAGCTACAAAAATTGGAATATTATAACCACAAAATATAAACAAAAATAAAATGAAATAACTACCAATACAATTATCATCAAAACACAACAGTGTTAGTGTTACACTACTAGTGTATAGTTTACATAGTCACTTCACTTCCTGTAAAATATAAACACATTATTGTTATAAGGTCAGTAGTTGGTAAAGATCTGAATCCTTTTGTTGTTGTGGTCACTAACATAGATGCTAC
Organism: Dysidea avara; assembly: GCF_963678975.1. Lineage (NCBI taxonomy): Eukaryota > Metazoa > Porifera > Demospongiae > Dictyoceratida > Dysideidae > Dysidea > Dysidea avara. The sequence goes on from NC_089277.1 coordinate 14,475,720, forward strand.
CATTAGGACTAAGAGCTATGCCAACAGGAGCACTAAACTGACCATTAGCAGATCCATTTGATCCAAAGCAATGAATGAAGTTACCAACATGGTCAAAGACAGACACACGATGATTATAATCACTAACTAAGATGAAACCATTCACATCAGTGGCAAGACTATATGGATAATTCAACTGACCCCTATTAAATCCTTGTGTACCAAACTTGCCTACATAATGACCATCAAGAGTAAAAGTGACTATGCAGTGATTACTATGGTCAGCAACAAGCAACTGATTATTGATATTAACTGTTACATCCCAGGGATTACCTAACTGATCAGAACCAAAAGAGATGCAAAATTGACCATTGTACTGGAACACTGATATACGATGGTTACTACACTCAGCCACATATACCCTACCATTATGTGTTGTGATACCTAGTGGACCCTGTAGTTGACCATTACCTGAACCATGACCTCCAAACTGTAACAAGTAGTTACCATTGACATCAAACTTCTGGACCCTGTTGTTATTACCATCAGTCACATACAAGTGATTGTCATTATCAAATGCAACACCAAGAGGATAACTGAATTGACTACTATTACTACCACTGCTACCAACCTTCCTAACTAACTTATCCTGACCATCAAATACATACACACAATGGTTGGTATGGTCAACTACTGCCCATACTCCATTCCTACCAAATGCAACACCCCAGAGTTGACCCATGCTACCATTATTATTCACTATCTTGTTAGGCAGGTTAAGTGCTTGGTAATTCCTAACCACAATGCTGTAGGGACTTTCCTTAATTTCCTGACCATTTATGGACACATGTAACTTTCCCTCTCCAACTTGCTCACCTTCAAATGAAGCCACATAACTACCATCATTGTTATCCCTCACCTCCCCAACAGTCACATTGCCTGTAAATGATTTTAACTGGACAAATACCTTGTGACCTCCTGTGGAACAATGATCTCCATTGCTATCCTTGGTGATGATGGTGACTTCTACCTTTTTACCTACAATGATGGATTGAGGAAGATTAGCTACCTCAGAACTACAGAGGTTTACAATAGCAGAGAAAGAACCAAATTGTGGAAAAGGATCTTTACTAGGTGTAAACTTCATTGAGGCTGATTGTACAGGATGTTTGTTCACTTTCTTGTACTTCTCAGTTAGTTGCTGCATACCATCAATCACTTGCTTCTTTGCAGACAATGCTTCTTGGTCAGAGCTCTTCTCTAGAGCATCATTCAGTTCCTTCATGCTCACAAGTTCAGCTTGTGTTGAATCCACTTCATCAAGTTGTGTTGTAAGTGCCTTCTCTTTCTGTGACACTGTGTCACATACTTGTTGCTTCACTTGATCTTTCTGCTTCATCAGTTTTTCAACCAGTTCATTGTAATGTTGATCAACTTGCTTGTTCACTCCATCACCTTGTTTTCTTATCTTCTTCACCATCTTGTTGATGTTATCATGTACACCAGACAGATCTTGGATCATTCCTTCTATTGGAGTAGTGACCTTCTTTAACTGAGACCGGTGCTTACTAGCCATGTTTTTCATTGAGTCATGATCATGGCCATTGTGTTTCTTCATAGTACAATACATACACACCAGTTCATCACATGTCTCACAATAGTACTTCAGTTGTTCATCATGTTCCTTACAAAGTGGGATCTTCACCTTAGCTTGGATGGCTGGTGGGTCTTTGTTTGATCTCAGTTCAGTTAATGGTACAACACCGTGACTACGATACTTCTTTTGGCGATTATGACTGTCATTACAAGCATGGCACAAAAAAGAATTGCAGTCAGGGCAAAATGACACCACAGGATCATCCTCATCACATTCGTCACAATTGACGTTCTCTTCTCCAGCCACTTTCTTCTTCAGAATCAAATCATCAACCAGTCGGTTGATGAAGAAATTGGTAGCAAATTCCTTCACTCCTCCTGCAGGAACCTTAGCTTCTTTCCTGCACTCAGGACAGATGATCTTGGATTGTACCTGCATCTTCTCCAGACATCCTTCACAGTAGGAATGATAACAAGGCAGATACTTGGGGTTGTTGAACAGTTGATAACAAACTGGACAACTTAAATTATTTTGAGCTTTCTTCACCTCCACTGCTGACATTGTTCACTATAATGTGAAGAATAACAAAATATTACACACGATAACAGTAAACAGATCACATACAGTAGCAACTCAAATGATACAATAATTATTCTATGGCTTTACTGTATTGTACTGTGTAATTCAGTGTACATGCAGTAATTGTGTACAGATAAGACAAAGTGTATCTATCAAATGTAGGTAGCTAAATTACATCAATCACCACAGCATACATTGTAGGCTACAATTAGTAAATTCCCCCATGATGGGTCCCATCTTTAAAGGACAGTGTTCAACAAATAGATGGTTCGTAAGTAATAGTTAGAGACCTACCATGAGGATCTTCAAGGATTTTAAAAAGTAGGCAAAACTTGCACATAGATTGATTATGGATTGAGTAAAAACATCATCATGTCATCATATCTTGCACAAAATGCAAACCCACAATCACTTTCTACATTTTGTATATCACTGATCTACTCTGCCTCCTGAGGAGGCATAGCAGATCAGTGAGCATTAGCTTGGTGGTGACTCCCTTAACTGGAGATAGGAGGTCTCTAATCATTTTAGAGAACCTCTCCAGAGGTCTCTTAAGGGATTTTATAGACCTCAATATCTCCCCTAAGATCAAAGGATTTTATGTATACCGGCCACTCTCTAATACAAAACAACACATTGTAGATAAAAACTGGTTTGTTGACCCAGATCAGCATTGCAAGTGGGTCAGTACTGTTGACCCGGTTGACCCACTGACCAGAATAGTAATCTGAATGGGATCCCGATCTGACCCACATGTGACCCGGTTTAATTAAAATTTGGGCTAAAACGAATATACCAAATATTTGAATTCGTGTTTGATTCGAATTCGTTTGTAGCAATTCTTGGAATTCGAAACATCAAAATTACAGTAAAGATGGCGGACACTAGTAGTTATAATGAGGAATCTGTCAGTCTCTACAACTGCAACAACATCAGACACTGGACTAGAAATGTACCAACAATCAGATCGGTAATCGCGAGTGTGATCAGATTGGTTGCTGATATGTGTCTTCCAAATGGGCACAAATGGTCTGTGAGCCAATTAGTTTGCCAGCATGGCAAATATGAGTAACAGCTATGAAAAGCCTTTTTGCTCACTACAAACAAATACTGAGAAACCCTCTCTATACAATTCCATAAAACGCTAATTTATGAGAAGCCATACGAGTGCGTCTGTAAGTACTGAAATATTTTTACCCAGAACAGTAGCTGTTACGCTTTAAGAACAAAACTACACCACAGGAAAGCTATACTGATCTGTGTATAACAGCCATCTTGGTAACTAATCAAAACACAGAGTAATCTGGACAAGGGAGCATGTATTAAAATATTTGTGGTGCCTACTGAATGTATACTATTTTTGTGGTGCCTTCTGGGTTGTGTAATAGAACATAGGTAGTTGTGCAATATAGCAAAGTTACATCACTTCTATTTTCTCAATGTTACGAATCATTAGAATCAATGACGGATCCAGGATGGGGCATTTGGGACAAATGCCCCCCCCCCCCACCTTGTGGAGGAGCCATACTTCTGATTAAAATACTAAACTTTATGTCAGGCCATATATCAGCTTATATAACTCATGCAATGTGCGCATTTTTCATTAGCATTTATTACAAATTCACCTGAAACCAAAGTCAAATTAGCTATGAAATTGTCACCATGCACTTTTTTTGTGTGCTAAGTGCCTCTAAAAATAATTATCGTATTGCTGTTGTTTAAGACATTCAGAACCTTTTAAACAGCTTTTAAGACTTCACAATCATCTGCAAAGGCCAAAATGGTAAAAATCAACAGTGAGATACTACTAAGAGGTGTATTATTTGCTGGTTCAAAAATGCAGCAACTAGCTAACAAGAGAATCTGCAGCTGACTCTCCCCAACCACCTACAACTTGGCCTGTTGTGCCCCTCCCCTTGCCAGGTCCTGGATCTTCCCTTGAGAATATACATCATGCAGTAGCTAAACCTGTAGCTCTATTTGATTTACACTTTACAGAATATACAATAATTTAATCAGTAGCTATATAATGAGTATCAGCTCTTTTAGGTACAGATTAATTGGATATCAATACAACTGAAAAATCCTTATCGGTACACCTCTAGTAGCTACATCATCAGACACATCTACTTCATTTCAAAGCTGCCTACTGAGGTTTTAAGAATAATTAAGATGACAAATTTTAATAATGTTTTGCAGTTGGTGAGGAGACAATTCTACATGACTTCAAACAGACTTGCCCTATATCCTTCATTTGTCATTTAGATGTCAAAGGATCATAGACATGAGGATAATGTGATTAAAACCTGTGATCCTCAAAACTTTGTCGCTATTTTCACCCTCCACACACACACACATACGTACACGCTCTCCACTACCATAAAGGTCACGTGGTCTTCGTACAGGTATGAAGAACAGTGATGGAGAAGCTCAAGACATCGACTTGTCAGCTTTACACTTGTAAACAGTTAGTCCTACTTTGCTAAGGAACCAACAGTGACACAACAAACACTGAATGACCCCTTGTATACTCTCAACTGGGAATATGTACCTTCATCAATGCAATCCAGTTCCTTGTAGTACACAGTAAAGACTTGTCAATAGCTACCACAGCAGTCACAGAAGAGGTAGGACATACATTGTGAGTGATGCTTACTGTAATGCCATATTACTATTTGGTATTTCATGTGAGTCTCAATAGTTGCAGTATAAAACCTGCAAACTATGCTTGTATATACATTACAATGCTTAATAGCTATTTTGTTTCACAAGACTTTATTGGCAATAATCATTGTTTTGCTAGGGGCACTAACAAATCAACATAGATTTCTTTGAAGCTGCTAACTAAACATCTACTGAGACCTACAAAACCCCATTTTTATATTTGTACTACATGCAGTTATTGAAATTCACATGAAATACTGACATGCAATTATAGAAAGTAGCATACAGTCCTACCTCCTATGGCATACTCAGATTGCTGTTACACAGATCCCCAACTTCAAGGTGACCAATCATTATTATACCAGCACTGACTCTTCTCTCTAGAGGGCTACTACCAATGCAATGGTGGCAACAGCTGATACAGTATGAATGCCAGCCCCAAACAACAACGTCAACATAAACTACTAGACCACACAAGGAAGACAATCCACAAAGTTAAAGCACTTGTGTGAGCAAAGATCAAACAAATAAGATTGCTATTATTTCCATAAAGGAAAATACAAAATTTTTGATCACATGCGTATCACTTTAAATCATCAGAAGTAGCCAAAAAGATACAATTTGTTTGTTTTACTACCACACCTAAACTATATAGACACTTACCGATTGCAAATGGAAAAGCTGCCATCAAAGATTACCTTCAAACAGAGGTGGAGTTCTTTGCTTTTACAATGGATATTTGGACCAGTCGAGCCAATGATACTTACTTATCACTTACCTGTCACTTTATTACCAGCAGATGGAATATGGTTACCTGTGTTCTGGCAACATCTCCATTCCCTGAGCACCATACAGCAGACAACATTGTCAAGAAAGTGTAACAGGTGATGGCAGATTACAATTTGGAGAAGAAACACCTGCTATCAGTGGTACATGACCAGTGCTCAAACATGGAGTTGGCTGGTGACAAATTGCATGAAGAGACTGGTAATTGACAGAACTACAGTTGTGCTGTACATGGGTTGCAAATTTGTATTGAGGAAGGCTTGAGTCTCACTGCTATTTCACAAGCTTTAGGTGAAGCAAAGAAGCTAGTAACTCACTTTTGGCACAGTGCTCTTGCCACTGCTGAACTCAAAAGATGACAAGAAGCAATGTCTGTTGAACCGAAGATGCAGCAGGCCTACATTACTACATGGAATAGTATATTATACATGATACAGAGTATACTGCACAACAGGTGGCCTCTGACTGCAGTGCTTGCTGATGAGAGTGTGACATAACATCAGTATCGATACCTAGAGTTGTCACCAGTACATTGGGTCATTCTGGAGGATTTGTCAAAGGTTTTGGAGCATCTAGAGGTTGCTACGGTGTTTCTTAGTGAAGAAAATAATGTGTCAATTTCTGGTGTGCTGCCAGTTGTACATGGGCTGATTACGAAGCTGGAAGTCAATGATGATGTTTCCTCCTGCATTAAGGAGTTCAAAACAAAGGTTTCTATTGCCTTACGATAAAGATGGGGGCTTGACTATTTACCCCTTACTGAAATACTAGTGCTAGCAAGTGCTATTGATCCAAGATTCCGTAACTTGAAGTTTTTGGATGACAAGCTGAAGGATGATGTTAGGCTTGAGATTACAAGGCTGATGACAGAATTGGTGGAATCAACAGACTCAGTACATGTTGCACCAGTTCAGTCGCCATGCAAGAAGAAGACTAAAACTGCACTTTTTCTTGGTGAAGAAGGAGATGATGATCCTTATGATGATTGTGAAGATGAAGTCAGTCAGTATTTTGCTGAGAAAGTAGTTACCAAGAATACAAATCCCTTGCAATGGTGAAAGATGAATGAACTTAATTCAAACACTTGTCTAGAGTGGCCATGTCTATTTTATGTGTGCCAGCTACATCAACAGCAAGTGAAAGGCTGTTTTCAACAGCTGGGCTTACAGTGACCAATCTACGAAGCTGTCTTAAACCTGAAAATGTAGATGCATTTGTTTTTCTAAATATAAACTTCCAACTGCTGGTTGACTTGTTACCAAACTCTTGACTCACTTATGTACAGTTGTACTTCCTTACCTTTTTAAGATTTGGAATTTCTGTAGTCTTGATTGTGACTTGAAGTAACTATATAAGAGGTGTCTACTTGTACATGTTTTATCATTTTATCACTTATTGTCAAAATATTTACAATAACTATCACAATAAATTATAGTACTGTAATCCACTGCGTTAATAGGGTCTGGTGACTTATGCTACATTTTTGGGCCCACCACCATATTGTTTAAGCATTCATATCCATGGTTCCACTTCGTCATTCTAGCCTATCAAATTGCATTGTAGCTGAATTAAAGTGTCTGATTGGGAAAAGAAAAATGGCATAGGGCCCAAAAGTCCAGCGTTTGTCACCAGACCCTACTCAATACAGTGGGTGGGGTCTGGGCAGGAGACTAGGTACTAGTATGTATATCTATGATCATGCTTTATATCTATGGCAACAGAACACAAATGATGCAACGATTAGCAAAACACATCATTCACACCCACGAACAATCCAGAAGCTGCACAGTCAATCTCGGAATAGGCCAATGACGATGCTATACTATGTTCACCATACTCTTTTCTTTCCCGCCCCCACACAAAAGAAAGAAAAGGGTCTGGCTATGCGTACAACATACATACATACAATGAATCCTTCCACTACATGCTGCCAGTTTAGAAACCACGACATTAATCACATGTAAATCACACAAGGCAATTATTGGCGGAGCTCTGTCCCTCTCATCTGAAAGTTGGGGGGCTCCAGCTCCCACCTTCCGCCTCCACTGCCAAGGAGTGAATTGATGACTGCGTACGCGTGCGTGCGAGAGTGAGAGAAAGGCTGAATGCGTGTGACCACGTCCGAGTCACGCGAGAGTTCAATACAATTATGACAATAATACAGTTCTACCGATCAGTTCAATGAGTACCAAATGTACATACTAATACAATTACCTGATGCGCACTTTGAGGAGTGAAACTTGTTTAATCAAGTACGGCTTCTCTTGATCTGTTCAGTGCTACCATAGACGTACGGAGTATAATTTATGGTGCTACAACTTCACGCTCACGTCCAACTAAAGTTGCGGGTTAATCACGTACACAGCTTTAGAGGGCTTCCCCCAGCCGCCAACCGCAACCATTTTAATATCAATTGTGTATGTCTGCCCTTCACAAGCTTGTGGTAGAACATTATTATAAAGTATAAACATCAATAATCACATTAAAAAAGGAGACAAAACAAAATTTTACAACAGGAATGAATGTATGTGTGTGTTTTACATGTTGTTTAGGACATACATACAAAATAACATAATTAGCTTTTTTTCGTTGTAAAATAATTTTCATATGCAAAAACTTGTACGAACATTTCTTGTACAATTTTTTTTATAAAAGATTGAACTACTCTAATAGAACAGTCATTCACGTAAATCATACAAAAATACTTTTACAACGAAAATTTTAATCACTTAATTTTTGCACAAAAATAAAGCAAATTACGGTACATTATATTACAATATTATAATAGTGCTAACATATCTTCTTCTCTATACAATAACAACTATAAGGACACTCTGACAATAAATAGTATATTAATATGTACAAATGACATGTTTGATGTTTTGTGATTGCATTCAAAAAAGTCTGTGGGATTATAATGGTGCCCAAATTTTAGCTGTAAAGAAAAAAGAGAAATCAAAATTCACAATAATGCTATATGTGATAGTCAAAATGGTGTATATGTTATAGTTATATATGTCACCTAATGTTAGAAAACCGTCGATATCCGCACAATTTTCAAAATGCATTTTATTTGTTCTTTGTTTTCTACAGGGACAGAGGAATGGACTAGCCAAGTTTCAGCTTCCTAAGTTAAGCAGCGTTGGAAATACAGCACTAGACAGCCGGACGAGCAAATAATTTGACATGTACAGAAGCTATCGAGAAAAGAATCTACAGGTGCTTACATAAACCATCATAACTTACCGATACGACGTACGGAATTGAATCTTGGCTCATTGTGTTCGCCACGAATTTGTGCATCCACCAAGGTATAGTTTTTTCCCCAGGCATGCTTCTGTGTTCGAGAAGGAAGGCAAATTCACGGAAAAATGATCGTCGGTAAATTCTTTCGTCATTGCAACATAAACAAACGTCTGTAACTTTGGAATCTTTTTGTGTATGGAGATGAAACAAAGATTTTTGTACTCCCTATGAACAGGCAAACACGATGATACCCAGGATTTATCCATTGGAGGCTTAATTCGCTCACCGCGAGACGATAAAAACTTGCACAATTTTTTTTCTAGAGCTTGCATTTTTTACCCATAGTTTGTAAATGCGTTTTATTACAAAAGTACTGTTGTGTGTACATCGACGGTTTTCCAAAATTCGGTCACATATTCTGTTATGAGGGTGACATCATTGTTACTATGAGGTGAAGCTGAGGACGAGTGTAATAACAATGAGGATGGCAACTAACTTATTGTACAGTAGTGAAGCCACTCTGTCTAGTTATCACACAGTGCAGCACTCTGACACACTCTCACACAATGGGATTTAATACAGGTTATCAGCTGCAGAGAACATTGTGCTGTTTACCAACAATTATATAGTCTCATACACACAGACAGATTTCCCAGCAGGGTACTTATTTATTAGAGATCATAAGTGTCAGCTTATGATCCCTAATCCATATTAAGTGTCATGTGAAAAACTTGTCTGGTTGAGACTAGCCTACTCCTCACTAACGTACAATTGAGCAAAATGTTGTTACTCTAACAACTAGCCTCATTTTTTTCTTTTAGTGAATTCTGTTACATGTTGACTTGATGTGTACTATTCAACTTTCTGCTACAGTTGTTATTAGTGTTCTCTTCAGCTCCCAACTCAACTTGGGTGTGATCTCAAGCTTAATATAGTACTCAAGCCTCTATTCACTTTGTTACTAAGCCACACTACTCTTAAACTAGCTACATATATGGGACATCAGTATACTATACAAGCACACACTGCTGGTATACTATAAGAACTTACGAGAAGCTGCTCTTTTGCTAGAGGGTTTGTTGCCTCCATTAATAGTGAAACTAACTTGGAGCTGCGACCTGTGAAATGTTAAATATGTTGAAATACTAAATACTGTAACGTACTGTAAGTGCATTTACATACCTAGAGTACTGGTCTTCTTTTTTTGGTGATGGTGGAGGTGAGTCTGAAGACACTGATCCCTGTTTGGGAGACATGGGTATACTGCTGGGTATGGAACTTTGCCGTGATGTTCTGTGACTGTGATTTGCCGATGGACTCTCTGGTTTCTTGTCTGATTTCTTGTGGGTGCAAACTAAAACAATATCAACAAACTAAAGTACTTATAGATCCAGTTAGGCATTATACTGCTCTACTCCATAAGTAACCATAGCATTTATGCAACTTAAATTCAGTGTGCATTAATTAGAATTTGACAAACCTGTCATTAAAATCTTAAACAACACATCAAGGTGACCCTCATCAGTTATTATGTAAGGTTCCTCCACGTATGCTTTTACTCTTTTTCTCATTTGATGCTGTGAATATATAAAAGTTGGCATAATCATAGTTGTGTTAGCAAATGGAATAAAATTCTTTACCTCAAAGCAGGCTATATAATAAATCTTAACAACTTGCTAACCTGAGTATAAACTCTCTTAAGATTATTGACAGTTGCTTGATAAGCTGTAGGACTCTTGAACTTTATTCTCAATGAACCGTGTAATGACTTGGGTGGGGTACCCAGATGTACCATCACAGCTTCTACTGGTGGAGGCTATTGGGAAGAACACAAGTGTACTATCAATGTACTTAATGTTAATGAAGTGGTGAACTGTATTTGCTATGTGTGTAGTACACTAGTGAAATACTCTAATAGAACAGTCACCAGTTACTCGGTTCTCTTACCATCATTGGCTTCATACAGTACATTTTGCAGCTCTTCACTTCTCAAGCTATCATTCTCAACTTCTCAAGGTTGACCTAAGGACAATTTATGGCAAGTAAAGGTATCCATGTTAATACCACACAATTAAATTACATACCATGTTCTCAACCATTGAGTCATTCCCCAGGTAGATGAATGTGAGACCCTTCTTGGCCACTGAAAAATATGGTATTAATGGATGATCAGATACTTTAAGAAGATTACAGCATTTTACAAAATTTCCTGTGGGGTCTATGAATATTTCTAAATCCTATAAGAAATCACAAATTAATTACCATATCACATGTACAAATTTCACAACATACTTTTTTTCATTTTACGATATTTTCAGGAACTTTTTCTCATGTTGGTTTTAATCTTTGTACAAGTGAATGACTTAGACCACTAAAGGATTAGTACATCAAATTAGTACATAGACAAGTTGGATGTACTTGTACACGTACATACAACACACACAACATGCACACTCACTATACTCACCTTAGTATGGCAAACATTGTATTGTAATTTCTCAAATCCTTCAAGTATTCTACACAACAAATGACGTTCATAATCAATATACAGTGTGAGTGTAGTCAGTCACTGACTTGCTACCTTGATCATGTGTCTTAACAATTTCTGCTCTTCTTGTTGAGCTCTGCTCTTGTAGTATTGTAGTGACAGTCCATGCCAGTACAAGTGATTGTTGGTCGATCATCTATCAAACAACATCGCATGTTACATACATATATGCGTGAGTGTGTCTGTGCGTGTGTGCGTGCGTGCGTGTGAGTCTTTATCAAGACTATGTTAGTTGGAGCCTTCACATGTGACCCCTGGGAGTATATATCAGGCAAAGCACTCATGCTTGTGGTATAACTATCTGTACATACATACCAGAAAAACCTTTGCAGCTAAAGACAAACTCTCAATGCATAGAGGGAAAAGCCTGCAGAATTTTTGGCTGTGGCTACACACAATAAAAATAAAATATCATTGCTGAAGACAATAGCAAGATAATGGAAAATAAGGCCAACTTTAGACAGTTTTTAAAACTGCATACAACTGGTTATTAACAAAGTCAACAGTCAAGTTTATAATTAAAACTTACGTTTTAGGTCTACCATCCTTCACAATTGTGCGTGACTGTTCTCTTTGCTTTTTCCTATCTTCTTCTTTCAGTAAAAATCCTACAACCACTATTAGCTAAACAATATGGTTGACATAATCAAACACTAGCTACCTTTTCTGCCAGCCATTTGTGATGCCACACTAACGCCTCCAGCCATAACAGGCTCCGGTTCTTGGTAGAAATCTTGTTCCTAAGAAGTGAAGTGAAATACACAACAGATACCGGGATATCTTGAACCTTACTTATCACAACACACAAGTACTGTACTTGTACTAGTAATACATCACAACATACATATAGCTTGATTGTAGAGTGGTTATTTCAGTAATATCATGCTATCAGTGTTTGAAAACGTGTGGAAACACTTGCTATAGCACTAGTTCTCACTTAGCCCCAACATTTTTCAACTCGTAGGATAGAAAGGGTGACAAAATGCTCTCCATCTTAGTGGTTTTCATGACAAAATCCAAATTGTGCATACTAACCACGTGAGTATTAATCGAAGCCCGCAATTGATTTTGGCCTTAATGCCTATAACATTATAATTGCTGCCCAGATGTAGCCCAAGCAAAGTCACCAACTGGACTACATTTTGAATGTAGCTTGGCCAGCTCCTTTGATCTGAGGTGTGATTATACACATAGAGTATATATATTTGCATATTAATACGTGTATCTTGACTGCACAATCATAGGGAGCTATGATGAAAGTCTACAATTTAACAGTTGTTTCTAAATGTAACAGTGTGCAAAGCAGTAATAGCTGGTGGTGGACTACAGTGCTAGTTTATCAGTTGCAACTACACAGTTGTATACAGATATACCATTTAAAGTGTATTGCAACATTGTGGCTGTTCCATTAGAGTATGTATATAGTTTGTCAACCAGAATTTAAGTGTGTGTTCTATTAGAGTACTTCAACACACTGCCTATCACACCAGAGAAACAATAGTTCTTGAATATGTTATACAGCCCATGGGGTAATTGTTTTTGTGACATATAAAGGTTTGTCCTGTACAGGCCAGCTCATCACAAAAATTCCATAATTTGGTAATACTCATCACAAAATTCTGTCCAGTTACTCTATTAGAGCATACACTTTTCTAACATGATCAGTCAAACTACTCTAATTGAACACTCATTTTGGTGCTCAGATATTTCATGCTTGACTCTCCATCCATTGTAACAGGTGGATATTGGAGTGGTCAAATTTACCGCACATGCTCAGCTGGCTAATTCTTTAAAAGGTCAAATCAATTTTCAACTTGGTATTTTGTAGCCTCTAGATACACGTACACATTGTTACAATACCTTCAGTGATTCTGGTCTCTTAGGAGAATGTCCTCCATCATCACTGAAGTCCTACAACAGTACATGTTCTTAAAAGACACACAAGCTACACAAATACATGTAATACCTATCCAGTCACATATACAAGTCACCATAGTATATGAGAAAATATACAAACTAGAGGTTGGCACTTCAAAATCTTTTCTCACAAGTGGCAAATAACACTATTCTATCTGCCCATTTTCAATCAAAATATTTCACTACAGATAACCCACAATTGAAATTAAAGACATGGTAAGAATTTTGAAACACGGAGATGTCACTCGCTGTTGTTCATCGCTTCATAACAGGTAAGCCGCTGTAGTTACAGTGTTCATTTAACCTTCTCTAAGTAGCCCAGTGAACAGACTTTTGAACAATGTGTTGTTTTAGGCTATAAGAATTAAGTTACCTCACCTAACATTGCCATACATGCCCATATTGTGTAATACAAAAGTTCTTTGTGGGTTTAAGGGTTAAAGAAGTAAACCAACAAAATATCTTATGATAGCCTTCAAGTTCTTATGTTTTGTTATAGCAAAACAATATTGCATTAGAAAAACAATAAATCTGTCACCATGGAAACCACATGTGTAAATATATAGACCTAACAAACCACACTACACATACAGTGTTGCAATATGATAGCTGACCAGATGTACAGGACAATAAAAAATATTTCAACCAAATAGATTGTGTCCCAAAGAAGTACCCTATAGGCTTATGGCTGGATAGAAAAATTTACAGTGAACTGAACAGAACTTGTTTCAAGTTGATAGGAGCAACCACCATTAAGTTATGGATCATTTTACAAAGGTATGTAAAGGGTTTGCATGTTTCCTTAGCAAAAAAGTTATTTACATGGCTAGATTTGGCCTCAATGTCTAACGTTAGAGAAAAACCCCTTGGTATCATTTTCATCCTTGCTACATTACAAGTAAAATGATGTAGATTATGTAGCCATAGGATGGATGCTTTGAAAGTTACAGCGCTTTGTGCAAGACATGCATATTGGGGCTAGTTTTCTGGCCTATGTGGGTTTAAGGGTTAAGAGATCAGCAGTACAAAAATTCACCAAAGGTATGTTTGTGCCTTGTGGTGCTTATGGGCTCTTGACGGTACTGAATATGTAATATGGCACAGGCAAGGCCCTTTAAATATATAATACAACTGAGTGTGTGTACACTTTCATAATTCCAAGCAGCTCTGAGCAGACAATAATGGCAAGGTAATAGTACATAACTAAACATGATGTCTTCAAAAGCCTGGGTGAAAAAGTTGTGAAATTAAAAGTGACGGCCATGAAATGGCTGCAATGATGTTAATGATACTACACACATATAGTACAGAGTTGTTATTTGTTCTTGTCTTAGCCTCACAGTAATTGTATGTGCACAGTATGAATACAACTAATGTGGTTGCTTCCTTTTGTTATTTCTCCAGTTATTTAGTCTTCTTCACCAAACACCATACCCCTAGCAAAATTAAATGTTATTGCTACAGCAAAATTCTCTTCTTTGTAACACACTGCCTCATCATTCAAATTTTAGAAAAGTGAAGTATATTCATAAGCTGCAATAGTATTTACCTTACATACAGCATGCTGCAGTGTACACTAGTGGCTCGCATACTTCAGTGCACAGATTTGGAAATCATAAAATTGATGTGGCAACTATTTGAATTTGACCTTCATTTGATGCTCAAAAATTATGTCGAAGCCCATAT